>NW_027332425.1:694304-838060 GCF_000442705.2 Elaeis guineensis
AAATATAATCTGATACAACTTTGTCATTTCGATCTGACTAGAAATTGAAATCAATATTCCATAGGTTCTAAGTCAGACTCTCTATAAACAAGCCATTGGTCCTTAGTATTTCATAAATACTTAAGGATGGTTCTAATAACCTTCTAAATTTTTATGAAGAATAGAGATGAAAACCAAGTTTTTATTTCCCATAATGTAGGAATGTCATTCTCGATTAAAAAAATTTCATCCAAACAACACAAAAATACTTTTACAGAACTATTAGTCCATTTGTACATACAAGATTTGCTTCATTTTCAACAAAGTTATATGTTCAAAATATATATTTCAATTCTGAGAAGCTTGATTCAATTGAATGGACTTGAGGATTGCCACAAGAAAATTATCTCATCATAGTCAACACTATAACTTTGATGAAATTCTTTGACAATCAAACAGAATTAATATGTCTATGCCTTTCTATCTACACCTCTTATCCATTTTAAAATCCACTTATACCATATAGGTCTTGCCCTTTTAGGTGAATCAACGAATGTCCATACATCATCGATCTTAATGGACTTCATTTCAAATTTAATGGCTCCAAGTCACTTCTCAATGTTAGATCCCTGTATAGCATCCGTATGGGAGATCAAATTTGTTAAGAAATATATCTTAAAAGCCAATCGTCAACCTGTTGATGGTTGAGCAACCTTGTATTGTAATTGATTTGTTAATAAATAAAATATATTTTTAATATTTTCATCAGAAGTTTTTATCTTCTAATGAACTCCGTTGTTATAATGAAATCCTTAGGACTATTTAGGTTCGATAAAGAGAAGATTTATCGATTAGTCCTTAAAACTATTCACGATCAAATGATAGGCTGTTAATAAGGATAACAGCTTCTATCGAGCATAAGTCACTGTAGGCCATATGGGTTAGTTGTCCTCTTAACCAAAGAGTGTGGAGATACTGGTATGGCATACAAGTAAGATGTAAGGGTACATCATCATTGAATGTGATCAATTCCAGAGCATTCTGCTGTCGAAAATATCTCTGATGAGATATGGGTATAAGTGTCCATTAGACCTGAGATTGCTTTAGTGACTTGCAAGCAACTAACTATGCTTTGAGACTGGACTAACCAAATTTTTAATTTAGTGTGAGTTGTTGAGAAATATGTCCCAAAAGTCAATCGTTAACCTATTGATGGTTGAGCAACCTTGTATTGTAATTGATTTGTTAATAAATAAAATATATTTTTGATATTTTCATCATAAGTTTTCATCTTCTAATGAACTCTATTGTTGTGATGAAGTTCTTAGGACTATTTTGGTTCGATAAAGAGAAGATTAATCGATTAGTCCTTAAAACTATTCACGATCAAATGATAGACTGTTAATAAGGATGACAGCTTCTATCGAGCATAGATCGCTGTAGGCCACATGGGTTGGTTGTACTCTTAACCAAAGAGTGTGGAGACACTGGTATGGCATACAGTTGAGATGTAAGGGTACATCATCATTGAATGTGACTAACTCTAGAGCATTCTGCTGTCGAAAATATCTCTGATGGGATATAGGTATAAGTGTCCCTTAGATCTGAGATCGCCTCAGTGACTTGCAAGCAACAAATTGTGCTTTGGTACTGGACTAACAAAATTTTTAATTCAGTGATGGAAGGCTTCTAGACACAGTCAAGTACTTGTGAAGTCAGAGTGTGATCGAGATGGGATCGACCACTCCAAGAGTTGGAGAAGAATGAGTCACCGTATTTCAATTTAGCAAAACCTTGGTCAGGATAATCCATCAGATGGATTTGATATTTTGAAATATAATATGGACAACCTGATCAGAGTTGACAGTTGAACTCTAAGGTGTCCTATGAGCATTTTGGTCAAGGGAATGAATTATATGAAAACTATATTCGCATGGGTTCTAAGGATGTTGTTCTACACATTCGACCTATTTGACCGTCAAGTACCATTGCTAGATGATCACTTCGATTGGTACAAAAATTTATTTCTATGCTACCAACTTAGGTTCAGACTTATGAGGTCACACACATTAGAGTTCACAATCTAATCGGATGGTTGATCAATGATTAAGAATTGTTCTAGGGTTAAACAATCAATACGATTGACATTTAACCTAGTGCAAGTGTTGTAGGAGAATCGATTAGCAATTCGATTGTTAATTGGCTTAATTTGATTAAGCCAATGGACTGAGATTAATTCTAACTGAATATGATTTAATTAAATTTTATTTGGACTTGATTGGATCAAGTCTAATTGGTTTATTGGATAAGCCAAGTGTAAGAAAAAAATTAGTCCTAGTTCAATTAGAACTTGGGTCAACCTAATTTCTAATTTAATTAAAAAATTAAATTAAATTTAAATCTAATTTAATCTGATTAAATTTAATTCTTAATTGGGTTAATATCTATCTTAATTGAATTAAGATCTATTTTAATTGGATTGATTTGGTTTGAAAAATTAAATTTGAACAAGTCATAGATTGAATCCTAGTAAGACTAGGATTCTACCTTGCGCCACCTTAGCCCCCCATGCCCACTCTCTCTTATTTTGTATGACAAAACCTTCTCTTCCAAGACCTCACACATGCCCAAAGCTTTCCACTCTTTTTCTCTTACATGGTATGTGGTTGTGGACCATGTCAAAGTAGGAATTAGTTTGGATTTCAAATTCTATGAGATAGAATTTTAGGAAATCAAAACTCTTTCCTTATGGCACTGATTTTATCCAATTTTTTTTTGAGATTTTTGTGACTTTTATGGAACATATTGTGTGCCCTTTTCTAGTGGTCCATGGCAGAAAAAGATGGAGGGGCACCCAAGAGTTGGGCACCACTTATCTTGCCCTGTTTGAATTTTTCTTGACTAGGTATTTGACCTAGACAATGACTCTTCATATCTCATTATTTAAGATGATTTTTTTCTTAAATTTTTATGGATTATAGAGAATTAAGAGACCTTTGGGGCTTGCAAAAATCAAAGAGAAAGAGTTTTGGGGCATGGAGATATAATAGACACAAAACTAGGTGTCTAGGTGAGAGCAAAGAGAAGAAGAAGAGGGTCTTCTTCTAGGGTTGCTGAGTTCACCTCTTTTCTTCCTCCATCTGTGAGTTTTCTAAGAGTGTCTCACATCTAAAGCTCCTTCTCCTACTTCTCATCTTTGAAAGAGTCCAAATCAAGAAGGAGGCCTCTGATCGATCATCGAAGAAGGATCAGCATAGTACTAACATACTGTGCTGATTTTCTAGACTAGGACTTCTGATCGTGATTCGTGGGCTCATGTAGATGACTCCTAGAGGTCAGACATGTGTGCGGCTTGCAACATCATTCTCAAGCCCTGATCAGTAAAGTTAGAATGTCTAACTTGCAAGGTAATAGATCTGATCTATTATATTGTGCATACATTTGATGTAGCATAGAAACATGTTGATATGATCAACATGTAGTTCTTACTCTTTATATTTTAATTTTTAATTTAATTTCATATAATAATCATGTAATAAGATCTTAGATCAAGAGATTCTTTAATTTTATAAGATAAATTTTGATTTATTTTAGTCTTCCGCTGTCTGATCTTGAAAAAGTTTCAAGATCTAACCATGAAATCTTAGATCTAGTTCCTTCAGGAAAGCTTCTGGGTACAGTCAAGTACTTGTGAAGTCAGAGTGTGATCAAGATGGGATTGACCACTCCAAGAGTTGGAGAAGAATGAGTCGCTGTATTTCAATTTAGCAAAATCTTGGCCAGGGTAATCCATTAGATGGATTTGATATTTTGAAGTATAATGTAAACAACCTGATCAGAGTTGACAGTTGAACTCTGAGGTGTCCTATGAGTATTTTGATCAAAGGATAAATTATATGAAAACTATATCTGCATGGGTTCCAAGGATGTTGTTTCTATACATTCGACCTATCCGACCGTCGGGTACCTTTGCTAGATGGTCACTTTGATTGGTATAAAAATTTATTCCTATACTACAGACTTAGGTTTAGACCTATGAGATCATACATATTAGAGTTCATGATCTGATCGGATGGTTGATCAATGATTAAGAATCATTCTAGGGTTAAACGATCAATACGATTGACATTTAACCTAATGCAAGTATTATAGGAGGATCGATTAGTAATTTGATTACTAATTGGCTTAATTTGATTAAGCCAATGGGCTGAGATTAAGTCTATATGAATATGATTTAATTAAATATAGAATTAGGCTTGATTGGATCAAGTCCAATTGGTTTATTGGATAAGTCAAGTGCAAGAAAAAACTAGTCCTAGTTCAATTAGGACTTGGGTCAACCTAATTTCTAATTTAATTAAAAAATTAAATCAAATTTAAATCTAATTTAATCTGATTAAATTAGGTTTTTAATTAGGTTATGATCTATTTTAATTAGATTGATTTGGTTTTGATTTGATTTGATTTGAGAAACCAAATTTGAAGAAGTCATAGATTGAACCCTAGTAAGACTAGGATTCCACCTTGCGCCACCTTAGCCCCCCACACCCACTCTCTCTTATTTTGTGTGACAAAAACTTCTCTCCTAGGCCTTCACACATGCCCAAAACTTTTCACTCTTTCTCTCTTACATGGAATGTGATTGTGGACCAAGTCAAAGTAAGAATTAGTTTAGATTTCAAATTCTATGAGATAGAATTTTAGGAAACTAAAACTCTTTCCTTATGGCACTAATTTTACCCAAATTTTTTTTGAAATTTTTGTGATTTTTATGGCACATATTGTGTACCCTTTTCTGATAGTCCATGGTAGAAAAGAAAGGAGGGGGCACTCAAGAGTTGGGCACCCCTTGTCTTGCCCTATTTGGATTTTTCTTAACTAGGTATTTGACCTAGAAAAGGATTCTTCATATCTCCTTATTTAAGATGAATTTCTTCTTACAATTTTTGTGAATTATAGAGAATTGAGATACCTTTGGGGTGTGTGAAAATTAGGAAGAAAGAGCATTGGGGCATGGAGATATAATAGACACAAAACTAAGTATGTTAGAGGAAAGAGAAGAAGAAGAGGGTCTTCTTCTAGGGTTGCTGAGTTCACCTCTTCCCTTCCTCTATCTGTGAGTTTTCTGAGAGTGTCTTATATCTAAAACTTTTTCTCCTACTTCTCATCTTTGGATGAGTCCAAATCAAGAAGAAGGAAGGATCTGATCGACCATCGAAGAAGGATCAGCACAGTACTAGCATACTATGCTGATTTCCTGGATCAAGACTTCTGATCGTAATTCGTGGGCTCGTGTGGATGACTCCTAGAGGTCGGACACATGTGCGGCTCACAACATCATCCTCAAGCTTGGGTCAGCAAAGTTAGAACATATAACTTGCAAAGTAATAGATCTGATATATTATACTTTACATACATTAGATGTAGTATAGAAACATGTTGATATGATCAACATGTAGTTCTTGCTCTATATAGTTTAATTTTTATTTTAATATCATGTAATAATCATATAATAGAATCTTAGATCTAAAAATTCTCTAGTTTTATAAGATAAATTTTGATTTATTTTAGTCTTCCACTGTCTGATCTTAAAAAAATTTCAAGATCTAATCCTGAAACCCTAGATCTGTTTCCTTCAATTGGTATCAGAGCCTAGGTTGTTTGTTACATGATTATTTACATATGCTTAGATTGATTCTTAGATTAGATCTAATTTATAATCTAATTATTAAATCTAAAATTAAAATTTTTAGATCAATCACGAACTGTAGGTTGTTCTGCTGCAAGGTTTACCCCTTACAGTGTAAAGGTTGTCATAGTTCGTGTAGATCTATCTTTAATCATAAATTTGTTAGATGTGATCTAGATTAAATTTATGATTTACTAAATTTAAAAGATATTTATATCTAAAATAAAATCTCTTTGTTAATAATTTTACGTAAAGAACCATCATATATTTGCCTGAAAAATTTGTGTAGTTTAAATTTGAAATTATTTTAATTACATGAACCTGTTAGATTAGATCTAAAGTAGGTTCATGCTTATTTTACTTGTATTTTGATTACGAATCAAACATGCAACTTGGTTGGTAGAACCATGTTATAAAAATATTTTACAAGCATGAAAATTATTTTCAAAAAGCTGAACCCCAACCCTCAGCCCAAAACTTAATTGAGAATTAAGTTGTTTGATTAGGTTCTAGGATTGTGAATTGAAGAACCTAAGACACAAACCATAACACATTGGGTTAATGGGTTACTAGGAATTAGGTCCATTAATTGGGTTAGACTTAAGGTTAGATTAAAGATGGACTTAATTAGAGAATTGACTAAATCTAATAAATTATTGTCTTAGATTAGGTCAAGGATTCTCTAGATCAATTACAATAGTTGTAGTTGGTCAAGTCCATGTCTTTAACGAGAACCAAATAGACTTGATTCTTGGCTAAGCGATCTAGCACGAATTGTTAGGTTGATCTAATCGAAACTAATTAAACCAGTTAGTGTCTAAGGTAAACCAAACCAGTGGTTTTTAATTGGCAGCCCAGTTACCTGGCCATTTTTGATGGTGTCTAAGGCAAGCTTTGGCAGACCCTCTCACCGATTGAACTTATCTGACCTCTTGGTGAAATTATATTTTGATCGGATCACTTGACTATTCGAGCTGACCCATGTCAGCTAGGTAAATCAGTGTAACTGATTTAGGTGCTCCTAGACTAGTCCTTTTAATGGTCTCCCTTAAGCTGACTTGGTGAAGCTAGTGGGAGGATCATGATAAGCTGGTTCATCTGACCTCCTCCTCTAAATCAATTAAATCTTTTAAAATTATTAGATCCTTAAAATGAAATAGTTATGGTGATAACTAGATCATAGCCTCCCATTAAGTGGATGATAATGGGTCCATCAGTTGGATAATCATTGGAGGCATAATGGCCTGGTGCTTATCGATTGATGGAATTGTCATTCATAATATGATTTCTTGACTGTATCTTTCAAAATAATGGTTAGGTTAGCCAACCAAAATTGGACCTAATCATTCATTGGCTAGATAGGCCAAGTATGGTCATGTTAATGGTTGGACCTAACCAGACCTTTTCAGTGGAGGCCAAAGCCTACTGATTAGGGATTGGGGCAAAATTTAAATTACTAAAAATTATTTAGAAAAATAATTGATTATGAACCTATCCATAGATGTATATGGGTTAGCCAACCAAAGTTGGGCTTGTGTACAGTCTAAGTGGATTCTAGTACCCACTAAGGAATTAGGAAAATTTCTTGAATTGAGGGTAGAGGCTACTAATTTGAATAAAATAGTAGGAGAAACTTTTTGATTAAAGTCCAAATCTTTAGGTTTAATGAATCAATTACTAATTAGGTTATGATTTTTCTTTGTGCAGATATGGCCACTTCTCTATCGCTCCGATCATTGTTGGATAATGATAATTTGGTGGAACCCAACTTCGATAGCTGGTACCGAAAGTTGAAGATAGTCCTAAAGCATGAATGGATCCTATATGTGATAACGGATCCTGCACTTGAGGAGCCAACTGTCAATGCACATGGAACAGTCAGAGACACTTACCAGAAGTGGCTCAGTGATCTGACCATGGTGGGCTGCATCATGCTGGTTGCCATGATCAATGAGTTCAGTCACAGATTTGAGATGGCTCAGCCAAAGGACATGCTTCAAGTGTTGGAGGATGCCTTTGGCACACCCGATGATGTGGAGAGGCACAAGACTAGTTGTGCTATCTTCAACGCCAAAATACGGGATGGTGCCTCTGTCACTGATCATGTATTGTACATGATCGAGCTGATGGAGAGTTTGAGCAAGCTCGGCTTTTCCTTGCATGAGCAGCTTGGAAAAGATGCAATACTGAACTTGCTGCCCAAGTCTTATCTCCCATTCCTCACTCATTATAGAATGACAAAGCCTGAAGTAAACTACCATGAGTTACTAGGGTTGCTTCAGAACTTTGAGAAGGATCACCAACTCCACAAGGAGTTGGTGAACTTAGTGGGAGGTTCATCTTCTGGTTCTCGACCCTTTGAGAAAGGAAAGAAGAACAAGAAGAAGAAAATGAAGAAGGTACAAGTTCAGGCTGGGACATCAGTGCAGGGCCAGACCAGAAAGTTCAAGCCCGATAAGAGTCAAACTGAATACTTCTTTTACAAGAAGCGGGGGCACTGGAAGAGGAACTATCCTTAGTACATTGCCTCCCTAAATCCAAACAGGCAGAGAAAGAAGCAAGCTGTTGTTGGGCAAGGTATTTATATGATAACTTCTTGCAATTTCTCTATTTGTAATATAACTGACTGGGTATTGGATATCGGTAGCCCTTACCACATTTGCAATTCCTTGCAGAGGTTGCAGGTCAGTAGGAGATTCGAGCAAGGCGAGAGATTCTTGAACATTGGAGATGGAAGATCAGTTTCAGTTCTAGCATTAGGAATCTTGAAACTTGTATTTGAGTCCCATACTGTTGTTCTTAATGATTGTCATTTCTGTCCCAATTTTTTTTAAATATTATTTCTGTAGACCTTCTAGCCAAAAATGATTATAAAATTTCAATAAAGAAATAAGTTTGTAATATCATTATGAATGGTGTTACTATTTTTTGTGCACATTTGAACAATGGTGTGTATATGTTATCACAACCTGTTAACGTAGTTTATTCTACTGGCAAGCACCCTAGATTGGATAGTGTATCAGATATCTACTTATGGCACTATAGGCTAGGTCATATAAACAAAAATAGGATAAGCAGGTTGACTCAAGAGGAAATTCTCGAAGTCAGTGATTGTAAATCACTTCTAACCTGTGAGTCCTGTCTTCTTGGTAAAATGACCAAATCACCTTTTACTTAAAAAGGTGAGAGAGCTACTGAGCTCTTGGGCCTAGAACATACTGATGTATGCGGGCCCATGAGCACAAGTGCTAGAGGTGGATATTTTTATTTCATCACTTTCACAGATGATCTATCAAGATATGGATATATCTATCTGATGAAACATAAGTCAGATTCATTTGAAATGTTCAAACGATTTCGAAGTGAAGTAGAAAAATAGACTAGGAAGAGTATTAAAACTCTTCGATCTGATCGAGGAGGGAAATACCTTTCTGGAGAGTTTCTCACATATCTAGAAAAAAATAGGATTTTCTCCCAACGGATTCCTCTAGGAACACCACAGCATAATGGTGTGTCTGAAAGGAGAAATCGGACTCTGTTAGACATGGTCCGATCCATGATGGGTTTTGTCAGCTTGCTGATATCCTTCTGGGGATATGCACTCGAGTCAGCCTGTTATCTGTTAAAAAGGATTTCAAGTAAGTCTGTAATTAAGACTCCATATGAGATATAGACAGGATGTAAGCCAGCACTTTCACATATTTGGGTCTAGGGGTTCCCGGCCTATATCAAACGGTTAGTTACAGATACATTTGGACCTAGGTCTGACAAATGTACATTCATAGGGTATCCCAAAGAGATCAAAGGATATTTTTTCTAACATGCTAATGAACAAGAGGTGTTCGTCAGCCTTAAGGTAACCTTTTTAGAAAAGAAGTTCTTTAGTGAAGGAACCGTTGCCTCTAAGGTTGAACTTGATGAAGTTCAACAGGTAGAAGGACCGACACCAATAGCTGAACCTGAGTCAGATTTGATTAAATCAGATCAGGAGCCTAATGTGCCTGCACCATTAAGACGATCTGGTAGAGTACCGCATCAGCCAGATAAATACTACGATTTCTTGGTTTGGGACGGTGATCCCATCGAACTCGATGAGAATGATAAGGATCTGATCACCTATATGGATGCAATGTAGAGATCTGATTTTGAGAAATGGCTTGAAGCCATGAAATCCGAAATGGAGTCCATGAAGGTCAATGATGTATGGACATTGGTTGACCCACCTGAAGGGGTTAAATCCATTGGGTGTAAATGGGTCTTCAAAAGGAAGAGGGGCACAGATGGAAAGGTGGAGACCTATAAAGCCCATCTGGTTGCCAAGGGGTATCGTCAACATTATGGTATTGACTATAACGAGACGTTCTCCCCTGTGGCAATGCTCAAATTCATTCGGATAATGCTTACAATAGCTGCCCATCTGGATTATGAGATCTGATAGATGGATATAAAGATAGCTTTCCTGAATGGAGAGCTGATCGAAGTGGTGTATATGATACAACCTGAGGAGCTTTTATCCACAGATGAGCCCAAGGTGTGCAAGCTTCAGAGATCCATTTATGGATTGAAGCAAGCTTCCCAGAGTTGGAACATGCATTTTGATAAGGTGATCAAAATGTATGGCTTCGTTAAGAATGGAGAAGAGCCCTGTATCTATAAATGGGCAAATGGTCCAGTTGTGGTATTTCTTATCTTGTACGTGGATGACATTCTCTTAATCAGAAATGTCATTTTCGTACTATAGGGAATAAAAGTTTGGTTGATGAAGGACTTGGGTGAAGCATCCTACATCCTAAGGATGAAGATCTATAGGGATAGATCTAAAAGGATGCTTGGGTTATCCCAGTCCATGTACATTGACACTGTGCTGAAGAGGTTCAGCATGGAGAATTCCAAGAAGGGTTATCTACCGATAGGCCATAAAATTTCTCTCTCTAAGAAGGATTATCCGATAACTCCAAAAGAGAGAGAGCGTATGAGTAGAGTCCCATATGCTTCGATCGTGGGATCTATCATGTTGCCATGATATGTACAAGACCAGATGTGGCATACTCACTAGGAGTAGTGAGCTGATGTCAATCTGATCTGACAGAAAACCACTGAAAAGTGGTTAAAGCCATCCTTAAGTATTGAGAAATACTAAGGACCAATGATTGGTTTATGACGAGTCAGATCTGAAACTTGTGGGGTTCATAGACTCTAGCTTTCAATCTGACCATGATGACAGCAGAAGCGTATTGGGTTATATCTTTACTCTGAATGGTGGAGCCATCTGCTGGAAGAGTTTCAAGCAGCATACTGTGGCAGACTCTATTTGTGAGATGGAGTACATCACAGCATCGGATGCTGCGAAGCTATATGACTGAGAAAATTCATCACCGAGCTTGGAGTAGCACTCTCCCTTGATGGTTCAGTCCTGCTCTACTGTGATAGCACTGGTGCCATTGCTCAGGCGAAGGAACCCAAAGCACACCAGCAGATGAAGCATATTTTGCACTGCTTCTACCTGATCTGGAAGATCGTGGATCGAGGTGACATCGACTTCAGAAATTGACAGAAAGGAGAACCTGACCAACCCCCCTTCCCTAAGGCCCTGACAATAAAGGAGTTCGACAACCACAAGTCAAAGATGGGTATTAGATACTGTGCCAAGTGGCTTTAGGACAAGTGAAACTTGTTGGAAAATATGTCCCAAAAGCCAATCGTCAACCTGTTGACGATTGAGCAACCTTGTATTATAAATGATTTGTTAATAAATAAAATATAATTTTGGTATTTTCATCATAAATTTTCATCTTCTAATAAACTCTGTTGATATGATGAAATTTTTAGGACTATTTAGGTTTGATAAAGAGAGGATTTATCGATTAGTCCTTAAAACTATTCACGACCAAATAATAGGCTGTTAATAAGGATGACAGCTTCTATCGAGCATAGGTCCCTGTAGGCCATATGGGTTGGTTGTCCTCTTAACCAAGAAGTGTGGAGACACTGGTATGACATACAGGTGAGATATAAGGGTACATCATCATTAAACGTGACCAACTCAAGAGCATTCTGCTGTCAAGAATGTCTCTGATGGGATATAGGTATAAGTATCCCTTAGACCTGAGATCGCCTCAGTGACTTGCAAGCAACTCACTGTGCTTTGGTACTGAACTAGCTAAATTTCTAATTCAGTGATGGAAGGCTTCTGAGCACAGTCAAGTACTTGCAAAGTCAGAGTGTGATCAAGATGGGATTGTCCACTCCAAGAGTTGGAGAAGAATGAGTCGCTGTATTTTAATTTAGCAAAATCTTAGTCAGAATAATCCATCAGATGGATTTGATATTTTAAAATACAATGTGGACAACCTGATCAAAGTTGACAGTTGAACTCTAAGTGTCCTACGAGCATTTTGATCAAGGGGATGAATTATATGGAAACTATATCTGCAAGGGTTCTACGGATGTTGTTCTACACATTCGACCTATCCAACCGTCGGATACCATTGCTAGATAGTCACTTCAATTAGTACAGAAATTTATTTCTGTGCTATCAACTTAGATTCGGACCTATGAGATCACACACATTAGATTTCATGATCCGATCGAATGGTTGATCAACGATTAAGAATCATTCTAGGGTTAAATGATTAATACGATTGACATTTAACCTAGTGCAAGTGTTGCAGGAGGATCGATTGGCAATTTGATTGCTAATTGACTTAATTTGATTAAATCAATGGGTTGAGATTAAGTCTAATTAAATATGATTTAATTAGATTTGGTTTGGACTTGATTAGATTAAGTCCAATTGATTTATTGGATAAGCTAAGTGCAAGGAAAAATTAGTCTTAGTCCAATTAAGACTTGGGTCAACCTAATTTCCAATTTGATTAAAAAATTAAATTAGATTTAAATCTAATTTAATTTGATTAAATTAGGTTCTTAATTGGGTTAATATCTATTTTAATTAGGTTAATTTGATTTTAGTTTGATTTGATTTGAGAAATCAAATTTGAAGAAGTCATAGATTGAACCCTAGTAAGACTAGGATTCCACCTTGCACCACCTTAGCCCCCCATGCCCACTCTCTCTTATTTTGTGCGACAAAACCTTCTCTCCCAGGCCTTCGCACATGCCCAAAGCTTTTCACTCTTTCTCTCTTACATGGAATGTGGTTGTGGACCAAGTCAAAGTAGGAATTAGTTTGGATTTCAAATTCTATGAGATAGAATTTTAGGAAACCAACACTCTTTCCTTATGGCACTGATTTTACCTATATTTTTTTTGAAATTTTTGTGATTTTTATAACATATATTGTGCACTCTTTTTTGGTGGTCCATGGTAGAAAAAGGAGGGGGCACCCAAGAGTTGGGCACCCCTTGTCTTGCCCTGTTTGAATTTTTCTTGACTAGGTATTTGACCTAGAAAAGGATTCTTCATATCTCTTTATTTAAGATGAATTTTTTCTTGATATTTTTGTGAATTATAGAGTATTGAGAGACCTTTGGGGGGTGTGAAAATCAGAGAGAAAGAGTGTTGTGGCATAGAAATATAATAGACATTAATCTAAATGTCTGAGTTAGCACAAAGAGAAGAAGAGGAGGGTCTTCTTCTAGGGTTACTGAGTTCACTTCTTTTCTTCCTCCGTCTGTGAGTTTTCTGAGAGTGTCTCACATCTAAAACTCTTTTTCCTACTTCACATCTTTGGAAGAGTCTAAATCAAGAAGAAGGAGGCATCTGATCGACCATCGAAGAATGATCAGCACAGTACTAGCATACTGTGCTGATTTCCTAGATCAGGACTTCTGATCGTGATTCGTGGGCTCGTGTGGATGACTCCTAGAGGTCAGATGTATGTGTGGTTCACAACATCATCCTCAAGCCTAGATCAGCAAAGTTGGAATGTCTAACTTGCATGGTAATAGATCTGATCTATTATACTTTACATACATTAGATGTAGTATAGAAACATGTTGATATGATCAACATGTAGTTCTTACTCTTTATATTTTAATTTTTAATTTAATGCCACGTAATAATCATGTAATAGGATCTTAAATCTTGAGATTTTTTAATTTTATAAGATAAATTTTGATTTATTTTAGTCTTCCACTATCTGATCTTGAAAAAGTTTCAAGATCTAATCCTGAAACCCTAGATCTGGTTCCTTCAAAATTCTCATCTCGAATCTAGAATTCAAAGTGTCTATTTGGGTGATACGATAGTCTATCATATCTACTCAAGGATGCCTTTACATCAGATTTCAAAATTGATCTAATCAACTTCGGTTCTATTGGTTTGTGTCAGAGTCAGTTTCTCTACCTATCAAGCTTCACCATGCTTGGTCTTAATGGTATCAGTTCCTTCACCAAGGAACTTCTTTTTAAAAAAGAATGCCTTAAGATACATGAACATCTCATGTTTATCAGAAAGGTAGAAGAAATATCTTTAATATAATATTTATCAGATCAAGATCCAAGCTAGTCGATTTGTGAACATTTCACATAAGTCCAACACTCCAAATAAGGAAGTATCAAATTACCCAAGTCCATATCTGATATGGAGATTTGGTAACCAATTTGCTCGAAACTTTCTTTAGCATATATCAAGTAGTCTCTAAAACATGACTTCAGATAGGCTAGCAAATCCATAATGGACTAAACCATGTCTAACAAAGTTTGATTTTTCCTTTCAGACACCCTTTTAAATAATGGTATCCCAAGAGAGGTCCATTTAGAGAGAATCTAATTTTTTCTTAGATATATCAAAACTTACTGTAAAGGTATTCACTTCATCAGTCAAATCGATGAATTCTAATACTCTTTGTAATTTATTTTTCTATCTCATTATGGAATCATTTGAATATTTCAATCGATTCGGATTTGTGCTTCATAAGCAAGACACACCCATGTCAAGATTGGTCGTCAGAGATTTTAATGAAGTAGTAAGACCTCTTTTGGTATTAATGTTCATGAGTGTAAATACATCAATATGTATCAAACTCAAAACATCACTGGCTCATTCACCCTTTTCAATAAAAGGTGACTTAGTCAATTATCCCAAAGACAAGCTTCAGTGACATTATCTAATTTAGTGTGCTAGTCAGATGTGTACATTATACTAACAGGCTATGGTACTGAGTTTATGTCATTTTCAATTGCCCACTCATTATTGTAGTATCATTCATAATGATATTACAATAATCATACTTATTGACACCATCAATAAGATTGGACAATAATGACAATTACTTAAAATGACATCGTTAGGGTTGAAAATAAGTTCGATGATTCCTAATGTTAAGACTGGAATAGACTTCCATCTCTTACATTTAGGAGTCTCTTATCATTTTTAAACCTTCTACTATCCTGAAGTCTTTTACAATTATTTACAAACATGACTTGTAATGTTAGTATCCTATACCTAGGTAGTAGTATTACCAATAGAGAAACTTTAAGGAGTTATTATATAACTATCTTGACCAGCAACTATTTACTGATTTCTTTTTTAAGCCTATTTACGTTAGCCTGAGATTTTTTGATCAATTAGCTCTAAAACTATACTCAACTTCTGATACTGGCTATCGAAGTTAAGTCTAAAAATATTTTCACTATCTAACAGTGAAAAAAGCGATAATTTTCTAACCATTTCTAAAAAGAGAATAATTGACCTATCAGTATATGAACTACTTTAAGCCCAAAGACTTGGACTTTAGTCTAAAAGTTTTTTTATTATTTTGTATGAATTGATAACCTCTACCTCCAATTTAAAAAATTATCTTAATTTCTTAGCAAGTATTAGAATCCATATAGATTGCATATAAGCCTGAGGATGGCTCAATCAACCCATATGCATCCATGGGTAGGTTTTTAATCAATTATTTCTTCAAATAACTTTTAGTATTTAATTTCACCCCAAGTTTCATTTCAGTAGGTGATGGGCCTCCACTGAAAGTTTCGATTAGGTCCAACCATTAACATGAACCTACTCAGTGATACTAGCCAAAGAATGATCAGATCTGAGGATGGCTCGATAAATCTGACCACCATCAGATAGTTCAATAGAGTCATCATATGATGAATGATAATTTCATCTTTAGAGAGAACACCAGATGGATGGTGTATATAATATCAATCTAAAATAATGGACCCATTATCATTCACCTTAATAGGAAGCTATGATCTATTTATCTCCATAACTAGCTCATTTTATGGATCTAATAATTTAAAAAATTTGATTAAATCTTTTAGAAGATATTAGTCGACCTACATGTCATAAATTCTTCCACTGACTTCACCAAGTCATGAAAAGGACTAGTGACTAGGGGTCCAATCGAGATGTCGTACTAGAAATATCAGTCCCAGATACCTAAATCATTCATACTGATTAACCTTAACAACATGGGTCAACTTGAGTTACCTAACGATCTAATCAGTCTAACGACTCGGGCTCAACCTTTGAGCCTCAATCAAGGTCTATTTGGTTTAATCAAAGATATAGACTCGATTATTTATAAATATTTTTTTTGATCTAAAGTACTCTTAATTTAATCTAAATCAACTATTAGTTAAATTGGATCAACTATTCATTTTAGTCTATTAAATCTTTGATTCTAATCTTAGGTCTAACTCAATTAAAAGAATCTGATTTGAGCTAATCCATGTCCCATATTTTATGCAATGTCATTAGATCTTTAATCATAATTCTAGATCTAAAATATATTTCTTAATTATTAATTAAGTATAGCATTAACATGGATTAAAGTTATTAATTGAAACTATTTTAATTTTGTAAAATAATTTTACATCATTTTTATGTAAAATTTTTTGATCTGAAAACTAGATCGACTCACCTCTGAACTGAGTTGGCTCACTTCAGTGGATCGACTAAGTCTGATACTTGATCGACTAACTGATCATGAATAATAACCATTACTGTTTGACTTGAGATAATTGGGTCGGATCAGTTAACGCTGAATCGATTAAAATAGGAGACTGGGTCGACTCAGTTCAAAACTAGTTAGCTTAGTTAGCATGCCAATATGTATCACATAGTTTCAAATCTGAAAATTATCGCATAAACTGAAATAAAATCAATCATAATAAACTTTAGATCATATCTAAATATTTTATTTAAATTTTATTTTCATGATTAAAATAATTTTAATCATATAGATTAGATATTTTTATTTTTCATACAATTCATGCTTTGTATCACATACAACAAATCCTAGGGTTTCAACATCTAGAATTTTATAGAAAAATAAGTTCTTCCTTTCACATTCTTCTTCATGGGACCTCACAATGGCACCCCTACAAGCCATGAAGAGCACCTCATTGAATGGGAAGAAAGGGACAATTAATCCTATTTGCATCTATAATCGGATGACCTGGTGATTACCCTATTTGAGTACTTTGCTACTCAAAATATCTAATCTAATTCACATATCATATATGCAAAAATTTAGATAAAATCTAAATTATATTAGATCTGATTTTAAATTAGATCATATCTAAAATCAGATTATAATACATCTTAAGCATTGCTAAATTTAGATTTCAACTCTACATGCATATATGTTCATGTCATAATGAACCTGACTCTGATACCATTTACACAGAAGCGTGGTGGGTTTTGTACATATATTTTCTAAAATTTATAGCATAACATATATAGATTAAATAATTTAATCTACAATGCATGTATAGATTAAATCTAAAATCACCATACAGGATCTATAACATGAACTAATATGCGTGTATCCAAAACTAAAATCTAAAATTCAGTAAGTATAGATCATATCTATATATAATTATATCATATTTAATTTATATTTAGATCACATCTAAATATTAATTGAGATCACAATATCATACTCGAGCATGGATAGTAGATCACCGCATTTGAAATCTATGGTACTTGATTCCTCATGATGCTTGGCAGCCACACACGTGTCCGACCTCTACGGATATCCATACGAAGCCCTTGTGCTGATCGATCTCTTTGAGAGGGCAAGCTCGTGAAGACATCATGCTTTGGCTGATCTAAGAGAAATCATGAAGAAGATGAAGAATAAGGAGATCCTCTCTCTTTTTTCCTGGATCCATGCATCAGATCTCTACAATAGAGATCAAGAGAAGAACTCTTTCTTCTCAATTTTCTCACACATAAGAGAGAACCTTTCCCTCTTCTTTTCACACCTTTGAGAAAAACTTTTCTTCTCTAATTTTGAATGATAAAAATTAAATTTAATCTAATTTTTTATGCTAAAAATTATATGGATTTCTAAGCCCTAAAAAAATTTAAAAAAGAGACTCAAGAGAAGAACCATTCTTCTCTCTTCTTCTCTCTTTTTCTTCTTGATCTAGAACTCTAGGAAGCCCCAAACGTCCAACCAAATTTTTTTGATATTTTTTTTCTAAATTTTTATATTAAAAATTAGATTCAATCTAATTTTTATCTTAAAATAATAGAAAAAAAATCTAAAAGAAGAACTCCTTCTTCTTCAAGGCTGCGCATAAGAAAGAAGACCCATCTTCTCCTTCTCTTTCTCTCATTGGGAAGAACTTTTCTTCTTCAATTTTCTACTGTAAAACTAGCAGAGGAGCCTCTATTTGATGCCTAAGAACTAACAACAAAGCTTCTGGAGAATCTCTTCCAAAGAGACATGGAGAAGGGGCTTGGCGTGTGGATGTTAGGGTGTCCAACTCTTGGATGCCCCCTCCTTATTTTTGGGCAACAAGAAAGAGGACGCCTCTCGTCTCATGAAAGAAAAAAAGGGGGCATGGCATCTTAATGGGTGTTGGTTATTTCACATTAAAGAGGGTGAGGCATGGAGATTAAAAAGCATATGGGGTTGGGTTATTCCTATTCCAAATATGACTCAAGAATCTTAGTCAAACTCTAACTAATTCTTAGATCCAATCCTAACCAATTTAAGAATTAGTTATAACAAACTAAATAATTAGGCTCTAGTCCAATTATGAAACTAATTAGACCCCAATCTAATTGATAATTAGTTAGATAAAAATCTCATTGATTCAGGAATTGATTTTTAATGGATATCAGGAAAGTTTTTGATAATAGAACTTGATCCAATCAAGTCTATTATCCAATAGAATTTGATCCAATCAAAACTTATATAAAATAATTAAATCCTATTCAACTTAGAATTTGATATGTATCTCTAAGATTAATTGAAACAAATCCTGTTATCCAATAGAGATGCATCCAATCAATCCAAAGCCAATTTACTTGGATCCAATTCAATTAGATCTAATGTAATTTCCATTGCTCAATCAAATTGAGTCAATTAAAAATCATATTATTAATTAATTATTTTTTTAATTTATCAACCATTAGTAAATAATTTATTATAACTTTTATATAGAATTAATCATCAATCAAATTGATAATTAAATCCTTCAACAATTCATAATCGTCAATCAGTCATTCGATCAGATAGGTACTTCTATGTGTGTGACCCCATAGGTTTGAACCTAAGCCGGTAGTACAAGAATATTTTTTGTACTAATTGATGTAACCATCTAGCAATAAAATTCAATGTTCGGATAGGTTGAATGTATGCCCAGCAACACTCTAGAACTCATGTGGATATAGTTACCGTATAATTCATTCCTTTGACACTTGATGCTCAAGGATGACTAAGGATTAAATTGTCAACCTAGGATGAGTGGTCCACATTGTATCTCAACCTCAAAAATTTTGTGACTCCTCACTAAGACTACTTTGACTAAAGTTTTACTAAATTGAAATATTATGATGCATCATCTCCAATTTTACTTGGAGCAGTCAATCCCATCTTGACTCACACTCACACTTCATAAGTACTTGACTGTACCTAGTAACCTTCTATCATCGAATTAGAAATTCGGATAGTCCGGCACCTAAGCATAGTGAGTTTCTTACAAGTCACTAAAGCAGTCACAGGTCAGAAGAACAAATATACCCATATCCCATCAGAGCAACCGTTGATAGTAGAGTACTCCGAAAGTGATCACGCTCAGTGAAATATACTACAAATCACCCATATGTCATATACGTGTCACCACACGCCTTGGTTAAGAGGACAACCAATCAATATGGCATACAATGACCTACACATGATACAATTATCATCCTTATAATAATTGTATAATTTGGTCATGAGCAGGATTTAAGAACTACACGATAAATCCTCCTTTATCATTTTGGAAGTAGCTCTAAGAACTTCATCATAACATATGAGTTCTATTTTGAAAAATGTATTTCTTATGATGAATCTACTATATAATATTTATCATTTTATAATTCATATACTTGTATGGAGCACAATCATCTACAACCTAGATGATTGGCTATAGGATATATTTTTCAACAGAGTTGGCTTCTTACCATGCCATAACTCGTATGGTGTGGTAGGAACTGATTTAGAGGAAATTCGATTCAAAAGATGAATCACAGAAAGTAATGCATGTCTCTAGAGAAAGATAGAAAGGTCTATAAAGCTCATCATGGATCGGACCATATCTAATAGTGTCTGATTCCTCCTTTCGGATATCCTGTTGAGTTGAGGTAACCTGGAGGTATCCATAGTGAGACTATGCCATTATACATGAGATAGGTCCGAAATTTCTCACTAAGATATTCCCTATTAGGTTCTAACCATGTAGTGAAAAGTAATTTTTTTAAAATTTTTAAACTAAACAAATCAATAGATTTAATAGTTAAAAGTATCGAGCTAAAACCTAAACCCTAGAATCATCTTGCCGATATCGATCAAAACAAAACAAGCATGCAAAGGGATAGAATTTTGACTTTCATCAAAAAGATAATGTGGCACATTGGTGATCTCTATAAGACTCCAAAGTAGAACCCTCCAATAGTAATTTACATAAAAATTGACCAAGATCCTTCCTAACTGGTGCACTACCGCAGCCTTGTCTTCTTAAGAACATTAACGGCTTCAAACTTGAAGAACGATCACACCAAACTCTAGTTGCTTTTAATCTTACCACAAGAATTATGCCAAGAAGATACTCTTCAGATGTCTCACAACCTAAGATTTGATTTTGGGCTCCAACATATGGGAAAACCAAACCTTAAGGCACACTAGCAACACTTGCTAATTCTCTCATTATCCTTCTTACAACTTTTGCCTCTCAATTTTTTCTTTCTTTTTTCTCAAATTTTTTTCAAAATTTTTTTCTGATTTACACACCACTTATCCCTAGTTTCCACCCAAAAACCCAGCACTAAGGTCATATGGGATGCCCCATTTAAATAGGAGACCAAGGGATGTGAGAAGGACCAAAGGGCACCAACCTTTGGTGCTCCACTTTCTTATGCGATGAATAAATTCATCGTGTATGATTTTTGGTGCAGGAGGCCTTCACACAGAAGGACTCATCCTCTTTTATGCCTCATAAAAATCTCATAATAAATTGGCAAGAATTCAAAAGGTATTTGGATGAGAGTTGAAGGCAACACATTAAGATAAGAGCCTTCTTTAAGAAGGACTCTCCATCTTCACATGCTAATTAGGAGGGGGGGCGGCATTTAATTTTGGTGTGGAACCTAGTGGGTGCAGAGGAGTCCTTCCCCACTTGAAGCTATTCCATGTTGGTTAAGAACCCAATCAAAATTGACCCAATCCCATTAGGCCAAAGACAACTAGTCTAGGTTAGCTCAAACACTTTGATCTAAACCAATTTAGGAACTTAGGTTAATACAACATGCTAGCATATCAAATTAACCCTTAAAATTTATATTAAATTCTAATTAAATTAGACTAAAGCTAAATTTCAAGGTGTATGAACCATTGGGTTCCAAATCAAGCCAGCAGTGAACCCAGACTTTCGATATAATCCTAATTAGGTCAGCCGAAGAATCCCAATCAACTAGGACTCTTCCTAATTGATCTTTGAATTAAACTCTTTTAATTCTGATGAGTCCACAAGTCAAGATTGATATCTAACAATATGTCATAACTATTCGAAAGATTTAAAATTTTGATGCAAAATTATCAAAATATCCTTCAATGGCAAGTTACCGTCTAATTCATTCCTTCAGTCAAACAACATCCCAAATGAGCTGTGGGCATAGAAACATGTCAAACCCAATCACTTATCTATATGCATCTCGATCAGAAGATGATGATTCAGTTGATGGTATGTTAAAAATTTTTTTTTTAATTATCATCCTGCTTTGGCCAAAGACTTCCAGAATCATCAATTTATGAGATCATATAGGATGTTTGCTCCTCTTATTAGGAGTAACTGATCCTTTATTGATCACTCACAACCTCCATGCATACTTCACTATATCCAGAATACCTATACAAGGATCAAAGAACTAAGTTAGGAAGAGAACCAAAATATGGATTCATGTACCAAGGTACCATGTCGATCTCAGATCAAAAGATCACTTATACAACTTTCACTAGAGAATCATCAGCTGACATGTAAATAAAGCTCCATCTGATGTTCTCTCATAGGTTTATTCAGTGAACTCATTCTCTAATGAGCACCCATATCTTTGTATTAGTGTCACCACATAAGTGGTTGTGAGATCAACTACCCTCATTTCTGAGCATACATAAGACATACTTGTCTTACCAGTATCATTGATCCCCGTCTCAATGAACCAACGATTGAGAATATTTTTGATCATAGCTATCAAAGATTTAGGTCTCACTGGTGTGATCTCATCATGGCCCTTAAACCATTGCCCGGACCTATGGGGTTCATTATAATCTAAAGAATAAAAAGATGCAGCAAATAATGAATCAAAGATACCTACTTTATTAATAATATTAATGTCAATTATATAAGTCTGGAAGATAAATTATAGAAAATATCCTATTGCATCCCATATGCGATTGGCTTGCAGGGCATTATTCTTTCAATCTCCCACTTGCACTGAATCTAATCACACCTTTACTTGATGCCCATGCTATCAAGGTGGCAGTCAAACTACTGAATTGATAAGGCCTTAGTGAATGGGTCGGCTATATTGTTCTTGGTGTCAACTCGCTCCATGATCACATCACATCTTTCGACTATCTCACAAACAAGGTGGAACCGTCTTAGGATGTGCTTGGATTTATGATGAGATCTTGATTCTTTAGCTTGAGCAACTGCCCCAATATTATCACAATAAAGGGGCACTAGTTATTCAATCTCTGGAACCACATCCAATTTTGAGATGAATTTTTTTATTCAGACGACCTCCTTAGTAGTCTCACTAGCAGCAATATACTCAGCCTCAGTGATCGAGTCAGCAACAGTTTGCTATTTGAAACTCTTCAAACTTACTACACCACCATACTAAGTGAATACATATCCAGATATAGATTTATTATCACCGGATCAGATTGAAAACTAGAATCAGTATAACCTTCCAGTTTTAAATCAGATCCACCATATATTAGAAAAATATCTCTAGTCCTTCTCAAGTACTTGAGTATATTTTTCATAGCTTTTCAAAGATCCTCTCTGGGATCAGCCTGAAATCTGCTTACAATGCTCAGAGCATAAGCCACATTAGGCCTGGTATATAACATATCATATATAATTGATCCTACAGCCGAAGCATAAGAAATAGAACTCATTTTATTTCTCTCTTCAGGTGTCTTAAGAGACATCTTCTTAGAGAGTTGTATGCTATGACCTACGGGTAAGTAATCTCTTTTACTTCCCTTCATGTTGAACCTCTTCAACACAAAGTCAATGTACCTAGACTGGGACAAGCCTAGCATCATTTTTTATCTATCCCTATAGATCTTTATACCAAGTATATAGGAGGCTTCATCTAAATCTTTCATGAAAAGCTTTTGTGATAGTCAAATCTTGACCGATTGCAATATCAAGATATCATTCTCAATGAGCAGTATGCATCCACATACAAGATCAGGAAGACAACAGCACTCTCACTTGTCTTCTTGTACACACAAGGTTAATCCATATTTTTGATAAAGCCAAACGATTTGACTATCTCAACAAAATGGATGTTCCAGCTCCTCGATGCTTGTTTTAATCTATAAATAAATCTATTCAGCTTGCATACCTGATTTGCTCTCCCACTAGAGTCAAATCTCTCTGGCTGAGTTATATAGACTTCTTCCTTAAAGTTTTCATTTAGAAAGACAGTCTTAACATCCATCTACTAGATCTCATAGTCATGGTATGTTGCAATAGCAAGCATTATCCAAATTGAATTGAGAATGGCTATCGATGAAAAGTTTCTTCATAATCAACACCTCATTTTTATCTGAAAGCTTTTGCCATCAGTCTGGCCTTATAGGTCTCCACCTGGTCATCTGCTCCAATCTTCTTTTTTGAAGACCCATTTGCTGCCTATTGGGGTCACACCCTCAGGCACATCAATCAAAGTCCAAACTTAGTTGGTATACATGGAGTCCATTTCAGATTTCATGGCACTGAGCCATATGTCAGAGAGACCACTCAAGATAGCTTTCGAATAGGTCGTGGGTGTTAGAATTAGAGGTTTGGTGCATGCATATATGTTTCAATACTTTATTTTCTAAACACCGTAGTGGAGAATAAGATCAAAATATTTTTAATCTAAATTATGCATGTATAAAAATATAAAACCACATGGATCTATCTCATATGCTGAAATTGATATATACTGAAATTCAGATTGTGATCAAATCACATACCTGTTTCACAATCTTTTTCATCAAATCAGGATCTGAAAGATAAGAGATTCTCTCTTAGCCATATAAGTGTCTGGCCTCTATGAGTATCCACTCAAAATCAGCCTGGAATAGTCCTCTTTAATATGAATTTTTTTCTCTAAAAATTCAGTCTGCTGAATCTGAACAAAGTCTGGATCGTAATCAACACTTGATCTCTTTCTTTGATCTTCTTCTTCTCCTCTTCTCTAAAGTTTTTTCTTGCTATGTGCTACTACCAGACACTATAAACTAGATAGGAAGAGGCACCCAACAGCCTTAGGCATGGAATACCTCGGGACGTGCATCCCAAGAGGAGTGTGTAGAATGCCCAAGAAAGAAAAGAAAAGGGGAGGAAGAGAGGGTGTGGAGACCTTCTATGGGAGTGGAGGTTGCTAGTTTGGATGCTCTAGGGACCTTAAGGGAGGTCCCTTTAAAAAGACATAAGGATTGAATTCTATTCAATCACATAATACAAGTCCTATTTGCGTTGGGTTTCCTATTAACTTAAGTTATCCAACTTACTTTAGGAGACCTTATAGGCGCCATCAATTAGAGCCCTTGCATCCATAATGAGACATCGCAAAATACACCCAAGAGATGCCTCATAGGAGAACTAAAAGCTCTCTAATCAATGGACACATCCTACTAGATCAAATCAAGGTAGCATCCAAGAATAACTATCAAGAAAAATAATTAGGGACTTACATTCTTAATTTATATGATCCATAATCTTAGACACCCAATAATTAGAGTCTCATAAATCTTACTCATATAAGTTATTAGTAGGTAATTAAGTTAGAATTATCTTATCAAAAAAGTAATCCCAATGAAAAGAGAAAATGGATCCACCATGTGCTAGTAAGATTATCATGAATCCAATGGATTTTTCTAAATCCAATTGACACTTCATAAGCTCAATTACTTATTTCAGACCTAATTTCTTTGTTGTGTGACCCCATAGGTTTAATTCTTTCTGGTAGTGATACATACAATGATCTCTATCAAAGTATCATTGAAACTCTTTTCAATGGGTTGAAATAATTTCATTCTAACTCAACAAAGATTGTCAATCCAGAACAATCCTAGTGAGCCCTCACAATCCATCAATGACACCTAGCAGTATGTAGTGGCAACCCAATATTACTAAAATAAACCTCTAAATATAGTTAATCACATTATTGTGGCTACAGACTCTTGGACTTGATCTCTCAAATTTTATAGGACTACTCTCTATCAAGGTCAATAGATCCTATCTTGATGCGCACCTCACTCCTATAATGGATCAACTGTCACCAACATCCACTACAAAGGCTCATTGAGATCTATGTTTATATGTCAGTCAAACTCCAGCAGCCTCACTATGAGTAGTAGTATCATCTCAAGTCAAAAGACTAGTCACACAACTACAACATCGAGATAATCACCGACGATCAAATAACAGTACTAGTTGTTCTCTAACAACCACCCGCACTCATCATCCTGTGTCTCTACAAAATAGACCAGAGACTCATTTATCCTAAAGGAAGTAATTTGTGCGTCAGTCTATCTAGATCTATCATCATGCTCATGATGATCCTATGATCGAAAGTATTTAGGAATCAAATATATGTCTTTAATTCTCAACACCTTGAGAATATGTATCGAAACTAATTCTATTGACGATTTAAAGATACATTACACTTGAATAAAAAAGAACTTATTCTTTTATTGATCATATCAATATATTAGGTACAAAATTATGCACTAGAGGTATTACAATGTGTCAGCCATATTGGCTTCTAGGACATGCATCTAACAATCTCCCACTTGGGCTAAAGCCAATTGGCCACAAATCTAAGTCCCATCTTCTTAAGATGGACTTTCATTTTTGGTTGGCTCAACTATTTAGTCAGCGGGTCTGTCACATTGTCTGCAGAGTTTATTCTTTGTACCTCAACATATTTTTTTTCGAGGTAGTCATGTATGATATGAAACTACTACTCGACATGCTTAGATTTTTGATAAGACCTCGACTCCTAAGTAAGTGCTATGGTTCCATTGTTGTCGCAGTACAGTGGTATGACATCCGATGTCATAACCTCGAGTTCTGCAATAAATTTCTTGAGCTAAAAGCCTTCCTTTGCAGCATCTGATGCAGCAACATACTTAGCTTTCATAGTCAAATCTACTATGATGGGTTGCTTGAAACTCTTCTAACTAACTGTACCACCATTGCAAATGAATATATACCCTGACATAAACTTTCTATCATCAGGATTAGACATGAAGTTTGAGTCAGTATACCCCTCAACTCATAACTCAGAATCACCTCAAAGATCAAAAATAAATCCTTAGTCTTCTTAAGTACTTAAGGATGTTCTTCACAACCATCCAGTGCTCCTCATTTGGATTTGACTGATATCTACTCGTGACACTCACAGTAAGGGTAATATCAAGTCGAGTACATTGCATGGCGTACATGAGACTCTGTATGATCGAGGCATAAGGAATCCTACTCATGTGCTGAATCTCCTCAGATGTGGTCGGACACATCATCTTGAAAAAATTAATACCATGCTTAAGAGGTAAGAGACCTCTCTTGGAGTTTTCCATGTTGAACCTCTTCAGCACCTTCTCTATATATAACTTTTGTGATAGGTCAAGCATCCATTTAGATCCATCCTTATAGACCTTTATTCCAAGAATATAGGATGCTTCCCCTAGGTCTTTCATGGAGAATTTCTTGGACAACCATCTTTTGACTGTGGTCAGTATGGGAATGTCATTCTCAATAAGGAGAATATCATCTATGTACAATACGAGGAAGGTGATCGCACTCCCACTGACCCTCTTGTACACATAACGTTCTTCTTCATTTTTTATGAAATCAAATGATTTGATTGCCTCATCAAAATAATAGTTCCAACTCTGGGAAGCTTGCTTTAATCCATATATGGACCTTTGCAGCTTGCAGACTCTGTGATCATCATCACCGGACGTGAAATCCATAGGCTGCTCCATATAGATATCTTCCTCAAGATATCTATTTTGCAAGATAGTTTTTATATCTATCTGTCAGATTTTATAATCATAGTAAGCTGCAACAGTAAATAGAGTGCGGATGAATTTCAGCATGACTTTGGGCGAGAAGATTTCCTGATAGTCAATGCCCTCGCACTGACATAACCTTTAGCCACAAGCCTAATTTTATAGGTCTCTACCATACCATCGACACCTATCTTTTTTTTGTAGATCCATTTATACCCAATAGGTACAATACCCTTAGGTGGATCTACTAAGGTCCAAACTTGGTTCGAGTACATCGAGTCAATTTTTGACTTCATCGTATCTAACCATTTTTCGAAATCAATGTCAGACATCACCTTGTCAAAGATAGTACGGTCATCACTATGATCCCTATCTTCCATAAGGAACATTTTCTTTACTTCCTCCATAAGCATACCCATATACCTTTCAGAAGGTCGGGAGACCCTACTAGATCTACGAGATGGTAGAGGAATATCAACTACTGGCTCATGGACTATGGGTTCCTAAGGATCTACAGCTCTTGACTCTGCAAAGACTTTTTCTTCGAGCTCCACTAATCTTCCACTGCCGCTATCCTGGATAAACTGTTCTTCTAAGAATATGATGTTTTAACTCACAATCACATTGTGGTCTTGTGGAAAGTAGAAGTAGTATCACATAGATTCTATTGAATATCCTATAAAGCGAGCTATAGTAGATCTATCCTCCAACTTATCCGTCATCTGTCTCTTGACATAGGCCAGATATCCCTAAGTCTTAAAATAACTTAGACTTGGCTTCTTACCGAACCATATCTCATATGGTGTGGTAGGAATGGACTTTGATGGAATCCTATTGAGCAAGTGAATTACGATTAATAAGGCATGTCAGTGAAGCTCATCATAGATCGGACCATATCCAATAGGATCCTGTTTCTTTTTTTGGATACCCCGTTGAGCTGAGGTGTTCCAAGAGGGATCCATTGAGAGACTATGCCTTTGTTCTTAAGATATTCAAAAAAAATTCAATTAAGATATTCACCTCTTTGATCAAATCAAAGAACCTTAACAGATTTGCTTGTCTACTTTTCTACTTCATGCCTAAATTCTTTGAACTTTTCAAAGATCTCAGACTTGTATTTCATCATATACATATATCTGTACCTAGACAGATCTTCGATAAATGTAATAAAATAGGTATAACCACCTCTGACCTGCACATCAAATGGCCCACACACGTCAGTGTGTACCAGAGCAAGCAACTCAATGGCCCTTTTCCCATGTCCTACAAAGGGTAACTTGATCATTATTTTTCGAAAGTAGGATTTGCAAGCTAGATACGATTTTGAGTTAAGAGAGTCAAAGATCCCATCCTTTTACAGTCTATTTGTCCTATCCTCTCCAATATGACCCAGTCTATGGTACCACAAATACTTTTGATTAATTTCATCTCTAGGTCTTTTTAGCCTACGGCACTCACTGTTTGCTCATTTAGGTTCACATTTGCATCAACATGCAAATGATAAAGATTGTCAATTAAAAGACCTCGTGCAACCAAATTATTTTGTAAATAAATGGAACAAAAGTCTTTATTGAAACAAATTTCAAAATCTTTCTGTGCTAGCACATACATGAAAATCAAATTACAACTAGCTACAGGAACATAATAACAGTCTTTTAAATCTAATCTAACACCAGATGATCATCAAAGTGGGTAAGTGCTAATAGCCTCTGCAGCAACTTTCACTCCATTACCGACTCGACGGATCATGTCACCTTCCCTCAGCCTCCTACTTTCTATCAGACCTTATATTAAGGTACATATATGAGCACTCAAGCCAGAGTCTAATATCCAACTAGAAGTAGAAGAAACTGTAAGGTTAGATTCTATTACGAGCATACCTTCAGAAGGTTTATCATCTTTTTTGGTCTTTAGGTTCTCCAGGTATTTAGGATAATTCCTCCTCCAGCAGCCTTCAGCATGACAGTGGAAATATTTTTCCTTTGCCTCAGCTGCCTTTGGACCATCCTTTTTCGGCTTACTCTCTTTCTTCTGCTTGCCTTTGGACCATCCTTTTTCGGCTTACTCTCTTTCTTCTGCTTCTTCACGGATTTAACCTTCTTCTTTCCAGTAGACTTTCTCTTGAAAGAAGAAGTCTGCTCCACAGTGAGAACAGTGCCCCATGAACTCTTCAAGGTACCCTCTGTAGTGACCAACATATTGACGAGTTTGAGAATAGTACAATCAAGTTTGTTCATATAAAAATTCATAATGAATTGACTATATGAACTGGTAAGAGATTGAAGGATTAGATCCATCTACAATTCCTTTTACATATCTAGCCTGAGCTTTTCAAGCTCCTCAATATCCTTGATCACTATTATATAGTGCTCATGGATAGACTGTCCCTCATGCATCTTCAGATTGTATAGCCTCTTGGATTCTTCAAAGCACTCAGTACAGCTCTGCTTACCATACAACTCTTGTAGGTGAGTGATCATAGCCCGGACAGTAAGCATATGCTCATATTGGTTTTGCAACTCTTTTGACATGGATGCTAGCAAATAGCACTTGACCGACTGTTTTCATCCATTCACTTCTCAAAAGTAGCTCTTTCTTAGTAGTAGGATGGTTTGGTAACACTACAGGATCTTGATTGAGAATATGGCTTAACTTTTTTGAGGTCAGGACAATCTTGAAGTTTTTGAACTAGTCTTTGAAATTATTACCAGTCAAATGATTGGTTTCAAGGATGCGGACTAAAAGGTTTGAGGCTGATGTGATGGTTTAACTGTGAGAGTAGAGATTCAAGTTAGACTTTTATACTTAATATTTATATTTGCTTCTAGAAACTTTAAGATACAAATAATAACTCCCACTAATTTATCAGATCCCTCCACTCCCCGAAAACTCTAATGTGACAAAAGATTTTTAGTGGATGCTGCGGTCCCACTGATGACATGCACCTCATCTAACAGTTATTGATAACATGCACACCGATGCATAGGCAACTTTTTATCTAGATGCTTCTCAAGCATGTTGTAGTGAATTAATTTCTAAGTCATATGGACTCACCTAACAGTTATTGCCAACACTTCTTAGTTAAGTCCAACCACTGTTCATAAGTATGTGTAAGGTCATCATTGGGTCCCTTACCTAACAATTATTGGGCCCAACCCTATCCTTACCCTGTAGCAACTCTTTGCTAATAGAGTGGTTGCATGTTCTCGATACAATTGAACTACTGTAACCAGCCAAGAACAATCACTGTCGGTAGCACGTCTGCACATTTACAATGGTGGAAGACCTATAGACTTAATATTTATGAAGAGATTTAGATTTAGATCTCATTTAATCAGTCATCATATGATCGATCTAACTGGCATGGGTTAAATCAAACCACAAAACAACCTAATTCAAGACCCAATCTTCCAAATTATTTAGGTAAGTGGAGAACGGTGGGGGTCCCCCCGTTGCCTTCCTTAGACATCAATAAATTGGCTAAGTCGGCTAATGAAACTAATTAAATAACCATATCTCATTAACTTGCCTTAGATACTAATAGATCGATTGATCAGAATTGGTTGGCTCAAATGAATCGGGCTCAAACCAATGAGCCAAATTAGGTCCTTAAGTTAATCGATTCTACATATGGGATTTAATTGATTTGATCAATAATAATTGTATGATCATTAACTTAATTGATCCGATTCTAATCAATAATTGACTTAGTTTGATCAATTACTTAATTGAATTAGATCCATATGACTTAAATCAAAAATCTTAAGATGCAATCCTATTACATGACCTAATTAATAATTTTTCTATAACTAAAATTCTCATACATAAACATAAATTTTAGATTTTAAAATCATATTTTAGATCTAAATTTTTTGCATGAAAGTAAATTTTAAAATATAAAAATAATTTTCAGATTTTAACACACAAACATATATCATATATATGCATGTAAAATCAGATCTAAATAAAATTTCAGATCTAAACATGATATCATATATCTCATATACTAATCATGGATCAGATTAAAAGTAAATTTATGATCTAAATATGTAATCATATATCACATATATAAATCAAAATTCAAATCATATAAAAATTTTAGATTTTATACATGCATCTATGTATCACACGAATATGAATTAGAACTCTTTCTAGATCAAAATTTAGATCTATGCATGCAATTACATATCAACTATATGTTCTAAAATTAAATCTAAAATTAAATTTTAAATTTGAAGATCCATCTATACATCTTATGTATTGTTGGGTATAAAATACCTCCAGTCGAAGTTTGTAAAAGATCGATCCTTCCAGGACTTTTCTGGCTTCCGACCTTGTGTGGCGTCTCTCTGAACCCCCTCGACCGTCTAAACTTCTCCGACAATGAGCTTCCTCATTCATCTATCAGACTGCTCCAAATGCCGTCTGAACTTCACTCTCAGCCAATTTTCTACGGTGATCGACTATTCTCCAAATCTCTTCCAAACTTCTTTCGGCCACAGACGACTCTACTCCGAACTTCGTCCAGACTTCGTCAGTGTCCGAGCTTCTCCGACAATAGGATTTTTATAGTAACCAGACTCCATCCAAGTTCCTACGATGGTCGACCACCTTCTGGATTCCATCAGAGCTCCTACGAGAATCGGATTCCAGCCGAACTCCCACAGTGGAGGGATCCTAGACGAATGTCGACAATGAAAGGGCTCCGCCAGTCGGATCTCTACTCCAAACTTCTACTGCAAACGATCTACTTCGGATCTCTACTGTAAGTGAATTCCATCTGAGCCTCTACTATAAACGAATTTCTTTCGAACTTCTATTACAGGCGGACTTCAGTCGAGCTTCTTCATAACCGGATCCCAGCCGAGCTCCTACAATGGATGGATCCCGAACGAGCTTCTACAATGGGATAGGCTCCATCGACCAGGTCACTACCCCGAGCTCCCATGACAATCGATCTTCGACCGAGCTTCTACCATAAGCGGTCTCCTTTCAGCCTTCTACAAGAATCGAACTCCGTCCGAACCTCCATAGCGGATGGATATCTGATGAACTTCTACGATGGATGGACTCCAGAAGCTGGATTTCTACAATGGCTGATCACCTCCGATGTCTGCCGAACCTCCCCAGCCATCAACCTTCAACAACGCCATCTAGGCTTCCACGGGATCCCCTAGACTCCTCCAGTGGACGAACCTCCCCAATGCCATCCGAAGTCCACCGTCGGCTGACCCTCTACCAGATTTCCCATGAAACCGGACTTCTCCAATGGATAATCTCCAGACAAGCTTCCACATCAGATAAATCCCAGACGGACTTCTTTAGCAACCGGACTCCTACTGGACTTCACCAACAGAAAGTCTCCATCCGAGCTTCTACAACAGATGACTCCCGCCTGTAGCATCAGCGTCCGAGGCATCTGATAATAGTAGACTCGTCACAACCTCGAAAAAATTCGAGCTTCTCCTAGATCGATGGGATAGAGAGCCATTCCGCTCCTCAGACATCCCAATCGAGCTCCAGCCGATAGATCCGAACTCTCTGGCAAGTCATGACAATGGCCACTACCCTACTCCACTCTCTGCAACAGATTCCACATGGTTCCACCACTCTCTGGCAAGTCATGACAACGATCACCACTCTATTCTCTGGGCTCCACCACTCTCTAGCAAGTCGCGACAACGGACACCACTCCACTCTCTGTAACAAACTCCACGTGGCCCTGAGTAGCCCCTGACGCCACTACTCTCCGCAAAAACTCTGCGCGGCCACGAACAGCCCACTATCAGGCGGTTACAAACATCGCTGTCAATCAGTTATGCTCTCCGTCTATAAAAAGGGACCCCCAGATACGTTCTTCTCTAAGCTCAAAACTCTATCTCGAAACTCTACTAAAATTTTACTCGAGTACTCCATTTCTATTGAAGCAGAGTATTGACTTGAGTGTCGGAGGATCTTGCCGGAGCACCCCAACTCTGGTTTAGACTTCCTTGCAGGTTTCGACGACGGTCATGGTCATCTCAACTCCAGCAACTCCGGCTTCGGCAGAATTCTGTGCAACAGAATTGGCACTAGAAGGAGGGCGGCTGTGTCTTCACAGTACCCTTGTTCTTAAAGGATGCTCAACGGGACTGCCTCCGATCATCTTCTCTGACATCCTCTTCTCCTTCTCCTACTAGATCTCCACCTGATGCCTCCCCAAAAGGCATCCACAAGGCGATCCACGGCCTCCGTAGCTAGATCTCAGGCTCCGACCTCGCCTCCAATTTTTTAGGCTCCTCCTCCTCCTCCGACAATGGTAGTCGGCATGGAGCAGTTTGACCTACTGGCTCAGTAGGTCAGAGGCCTCACCGAAGCAGTGCAGGCCATGCAGCAGTAGCAGCAACAGTTGCAGGCGTCAGTGCGGTTGGAAAGAGCATCGTCGGAGTTTCAAAATTCGATGGTAGGGCAGGCCACTTGGGCCAGTCGCCCTGTCTTCCCTGAAAAAGGGAATCCGAGGGTGGAGAGCCCTCAGTCTGATCATGATTCCACTCCTGGAGGATTCCTACCTTTATTCTGTCAGAAGACCCTCGAGACTCACAGTTGAGAGGACCTCCTGGATCAAAGGCTCCAGGAGATGAACTGGTGGATCGAAGAGCTCCGCCACGCTCCCCCTACTTATGGTGAGGACATCTGTACTGACCCTCCTTTCTCTTAAATGATCATCAACACCATCTCAGGAGAGCCCCGGAGGGGAGCGGCCAGTGGATCGGCCGAACCGCTCAAGCAGCAAAGAACTGAAGGATCTATAACCTTTACTGAAGAAGATGCCCGAGAGATCCAATTCTCCCATAATGATGTGGTTGTAGTTTCTTTAAATATTACTGATTATGACATACGCCACATTCTTGTTGATAGTGGAAGCTTGGTCGATATTTTATTTTACGATGCATTCTAAAAAATATCCATCCCTGATGGTCGGTTGGGGCTGATTAGCTCCCCATTGGTAGGGTTTACTAGCGATGATGTGCCAGTGGAGGGAGTAATAACTTTGACTATATTGGCAAGTCGATATCTGAAGCAATCTAGAGCGCTAGTGGATTTTCTGGTAGTGAGGGCACCGTCCGCCTACAACGCAATACTCGGCCGACTTGGCCTCAAAGCCCTCTGAGCTGTAGTATCGACCTACCATTTGAAATTGAAATTTTCTACTAACCAAGGGGTTGAAAAAGTCAGAGGAGATCAAGTCCTGGCAAGATATTGCTATAATATAGCCCTACAAAGAAGTGGTCAGCCTGACCTCTGTCCGGTTGATGGATTGGACACCCGCGATGATCTGACTGAAGAACGGGTGAGCCAATAGAAGATTTTGTCTCAATTCCTTTGAATGATGGGAATGAAGAGCACGTGGTGAAGATCGGCTCCAACTTGGAGAAAGAGGTGCAGACACAGCTTATCAATTTTCTGCAAAAGAATGCTGATATTTTCGCTTGGGCTCTAGCGAACATGCCAGGGATCGATGTTGAAGTTATGGAGCACCGCCTGGCTGTTGATCCTAGACACGGCCAACGAAGAAAAAAGTCCGAAGTCATGCGTCGGAAAGACAAATGGCAATAGCTGAGGAAGTTGATAAACTCCTGAAGCCGGGTTCATCAGAGAGGTCAACTATTTGAGCTGGGTTTCCAATGTGATCCTAGTTAAGAAGATGAACGGTAAATGGAGGATGTGCATAGACTTCAAAAAGCTGAATAAAGCCTGTCCGAAGGATAGTTATCCTCTACCCAGAATCAACCAATTGATGGATGCAACCTCGGGCCACGAGCTTCTCACTTTCATGGATGCATTCTCCGACTACAATCAAATCAGGATGGCATCAGAGGATGAAGAAAAAACTGCTTTTATTACTAACCATGGCCTTTATTGTTACAGGGTCATGCCTTTTGGCCTCAAAAATACAGGGGCGACCTATCAACGGCTAGTGAACAAGATCTTCAAAGAGCAGATCGATCGCAACATGGAGGTCTACATGGACGATATGCTCGTAAAAAGTAAATCCTCGATGAACCATGTTGCGATCTTGAGGAGACCTTCAGCACCCTCCGAAAATACAAGATGAAGCTGAACCCAGCCAAGTGCACTTTTGGAGTAACTTCAAAAAAATTCCTGGGCTTTATGGTATCGGGTTGCGAGATCGAAGCAAATCTAGAAAAGATTCGTGCCATCCAAAAAATGACCGCCCCAAAGTCAATAAAGGAAGTTCAACACCTTACTGAAAGAGTAGCGACTCTAAATCGCTTCGTCTCAAGATCGGTCGAACGGTGTCTACCTTTCTTTCAGACTCTCAAGCAGCTGAAGAACTTCTGTTGGACCATTGGATGTTAGCAAGCATTCGAAGAATTGAAGAACTACCTTGACTCACCTCCACTATTGGCAAAGCTCGAGCCTGGAGAGGAGTTATTCTTGTACCTGACGGTCTCCCCTGTGGCCCTCGCAGTAGTTCTGATTAAGGAAGAAGCAAAAATTCAACGGCCGATCTACTACATAAGCCAAGTATTGAGAGACGCCGAAACCAGGTATACTAAGTTAGAGAAACTAATTTATGCCTTGTTGATTATAGCTCGAAGGCTTCGACCTTACTTTCAAGGACACACCGTAACACTGCTCACCGACCAGCCGATCAAGGTGGTTCTGCATCGAGCAGATACTTCTAGAAAGATAGCAAAGTGGGCAGTCGAGCTCATGGAGTTCGACATCGACTATCAACCTTGATCGATGATAAAAGTCTAGATATTAGCGGACTTCGTGGTGGAATGCACTATCCCAGAAGAGGCCGAAGTTGGATGAGATGAAGCCAACAGCCCAGGGCCCCAGCCGAACTCCCCAGAAGAAAGAACAGATCTCCCTGATGGTTTTTAGGCCCTCTACGTGGATGGTTCCTCCAACATGTCAGGCGCAGACGCGGGCCTAATCTTGGTCAATCCAGATGGAATTATCACGGAGTATGCACTGTGCTTCGAACTCCCTGCGATAAATAATGGAGCAGAATATGAAGCTCTGATTGCAGGACTGAGGATCGCCAAAGAATTAGATGTAGATCGGCTTCAAGCCTACAGTGACTCTCAATTAGTAGTGGGACAGGTCAGCGAAAATTATGAAGCTCGAGAGAACAGTATGGCCAAGTATCTCGAAAAGGTAAAGGAGATCATCCTTACCTTCGGCAGCTTTGACATCAGGCAGATCCCAAGAGCAGAAAATACCAGGGCCGACCTTCTCTCCAAGTTGGCTACACTGGCTCCGGTCGAACTGCCTAAGGAAGTCTTCTTTGAAGTTCTGAAGCACCCAAGTATGAAAGAATCACAGTTTGTAATGGAGATCAGCCATGAACCCAGTTGGATCGACCCACTGGTTGCATACCTCAAGGACGGGGTTCTTCCTCCTGATGCAAAAGAAGCTCGAAAGCTTAGGAACCAGGACTCCCGATATATCCTTTACAAAGGCAAGCTATACAAGAGGTCGTACTCTTTGCCCCTCCTGAAATGTCTCCGGCCTTCTGAAGCCGACTTCGCCTTGAGGGAGGTACATGAGGGAATCTGTGGAAGTCACCTAGGGGACAGATCTTTATCCCACAAACTGCTCCGACAAGGCTATTACTGGCCTACCATGTACCACGACTCTGTCGAATATGTCAGAAGGTGTGATCGGTGTCAGAGATATGCTAATATCCAAAGGCAACCTGCCTCCGAACTTACATCATTGAGTGCCCCATGGCCGTTTACGCAGTGGGGGACGGATATCCTCGAACCTTTTTCCATGGCATCCGGGCAGCGGAAGTTCCTCTTGGTGCCAATAGACTATTTCACCAAGTGGATCGAAGCTGAACCTTTGGCAAAAATCACAGAAGCTAAAGTGCAGGACTTCATCTGGAAGTCAATTATTTGTAGGTTAGGCTTACCCAGAACCCTCATTACTGATAATGGGTGGCAATTTGCTGGAGCAAGGTTTGCTGAATTTTGTGAGGACCTAAGTATCTCCCATAACTTCACTTCGATGGCCCATCCGCAGGCAAACGGCGAGGTCGAGGTGACTAACAAGACTCTGTTGCAAGGAATCAAGGTGAGACTTAAAAAAGCAAGGAGAACTTGGGCAGATGAGCTTTATCATGTGCTATGGACATACCGAACTACTCAAAGATTGCCCACAGGGGAGACCCCTTTTGCCTTGACCTTCGGGATAGAAGCTGTGATCCTGATTGAACTCAAGCTTCTGTCGGTGCGAGTCATGGCATTCGACGAGCAGCGCAACCCACAAGATCTCAAGGCCAACCTTGACTTGTTAGAGGAAAAGTGGGAGACAGCTCAAGTTCGGATGGTGGCTTACAAGCAGAAAGTAGCCCGCTACTACAATTCCTGAGTCAAAACCAAAGCTTTCAGAGTGGGGGACCTGGTACTTCGACGAGCCGCTGTCTCACAACCTCAGAATCAAGAAAAACTTGCCCCAAACTGGGAAGGCCCGTATGAAGTCAAGGAGGTAGTTCAGCCCAGAACATACTATCTAAAAGAGCTCGAAGGAGTAGAGCTTCCACGACCATAGAATTCGAAAAATCTACGGATGTATTACCAATAACTTTGCCTTAAATAAAAGTTTCATATTTGCATATTTTTTCTTTTAGCACAGGCTTATAATGACAGGAAGTAACTCCCTCATTCAGTCGAAATTAAGCATATTAGGATGAGGAAGAAAATCTCATCCTAACATGAACAAAGTCGAAGGTCCGATTATTTAAAGACCGGATAGGGGGAGAGGCCCTCGCAACGGCCCTTATGTACCCCCACAGCCTTGTTAGGAATAGGAGGAGAACCTCATCCTAACATGAGCAAAGTCGAAGGCCCGATTACTTAAAGACCAGATGGGGGGAGAGGCCCTCGCAACAGTCCTTATGTGCCCCCACAGTTTTGTTAGAAACAGGAGGAGAACGTCATCCTAACATGAGCAAAGTCGAAGGCTCGATTACTTAAAGACCGGATGGAGGGAGAGGCCCTCACAATGGCCCTTATGTGCCCCCACAGCCTTGTTAGGAACAGGAGGAGAACCTCATCTTAACATGAGCAAAGTCGAAGGCCCTGTTACTTAAAGACCAGATGGGGAGAGAGGCCCTCGCAACGGCCCTTATGTGCCCCAACAGCCTTGTTAGGAACAGGAGGAGAACCTCATCCTAACATGAGCAAAGTCGAAAGCCCGATTACTTAAAGACCAGATGGGGGGAGAGGCCCTCGCAACGGCCCTTATGTGCCCCCACAGCCTTGTTAGGAATAGGAGGAGAACCACATCCTAACATGAGCAAAGTCGAAGGCCTGGTTACTTAAAGATCGGATGGGGGGAGAGGTGCTCGCAACGGCCCTTATGTGCCCCCACAGCCTTGTTAGGAACAGGAGGAGAACCTCATCCTAACATGAGCAAAATCGAAGGCCTGGTTACTTAAAGATTAGATGGGGGGAGCAGCCCTTACGTGCCCTCACAGTCCTGTTAGGAATAGAAGGAGAATCTCGTCCTAACAAGAGCTGAAATTGACTGTCGAAAATAAGAGGAGAACCTCATCCTGATACAAACAAAGACCCAGTCGATCAAGATCGGACGAGGAGGAAAGCCTCCTCAATGGCTCCTCTATGCTCTCACGACCCCATTAAGAGCAGAGGGAAAATCCTCACTCGAATACGAAAAAAAAGGGGGAGATGAAAAGGAAAAGCAACGAACTACACCAGCGATAAGTGAAAAACAAACTACATCAAAGACACAAGGGACCTCATCTCAACAAGGAAAGATACTCCTATCAAAAATCCTCAGTCGCTAAGAGGGAACTCGACACCGGCCAAGGAGAAATCAACTTCCTCAACGTAATGAGAAATTTGGGTTCCCAAGCTCGAGCACTGGGAGAAAGCGTCAAACTCAAATGGCCTCGAAAAGACCTACGGTCATGAACAAAAAAGGCAAATCAACACGACGACGATCGGAATCTTCAAACAACGTCGGCATCGAACAAGACAAAAGATTAAAGAAGTTCGGTAAACAACGACTCAAAGCAAGAATAGACGAGGAATCACAAACAATGCTGACGCCAAACAAGATGGAAGACAAAAGAAGTTCGATAAATAATAATTTAATACAAGAATGGGCAAGGTAATAGAAAATTTTCTTTTCATTTCATTAGTGAAGTGTACATTACAAAGCCTTGAAGGCCAAAAAGAGAAACAACAAGAAAGGAAAGGAATACAAGGCAAAAGAGCTCCAAGGAAGCTCGGTACCATCAGACTTCGAACTCTCGATCTCAGCCATCGTCGAGGATTGCTTTAAGTACCCGACTTCTTCTTCCAGTCCCCCTTTGGATTAACAATTACTCCAGCATTATCTTCAAAGTACATGTAGATGCCATCCTTTTTGCGCCATGGCTCCCGCTGCCTCACAATGACGGCAGGCATGACCTTCTTTCTGAGATCGGGTTTTCCCTTCTTTCTGACTTCTTCTTTCAGTCCCCCTTCGGCATCCCCCTTCCACAGGATCGGGAAGTACTCGCAATCGAAGATGTGCCACAAGCGTGGGCTCTGGGCGATCAAGATGAAACACGGTCGGATCTGTCTCTTCTACCCTCGCCTTCTTCGCCGATCCAGAAGTTGCAGCACCTTCCCTCTTATGGGCTTTGAGACTCTTGGCTGACATCCGAGCCGCGTCCGCGCCCATATCTGCAATGAAGGAGGGACCAAAGAAACTCCCGTGCAAAGTGAGATCCTCGAAGGGGGGAGGTGGGTTTAAATAGATGACGGGGTCCGATGTAATAATGACTACATGACTCCTCTAGCCAATCCATAACCACCACGTGCCCACTCACCATGGCAAGCGGCTGAAGGTGGCCGACAACTGGTAAAACCATTATTGCACCATACCTAGGGCAGCACTCCAGTGGGGATTCCAAAAAGAAAAAATCTTTTCCGAAAAGGCTCCAGCACCAGCGTGCTGAACGCCAAAAATATCTAGCAACCACCGAGTGCGAAAATCGAGGGGGGCAACTTCGACTGTGAAAATTTCTCTGTACTTCTTTCATTCGGAACCCGAACTCGAAAGTAGGGGGACTGGTGTTGGGTATAAAATACCCCCAGTCGAAGTTTGTAAAAGACCAACCCTTCCAGGACTTTTTCGGCTTCCGACCTTGTGTGGCATCTCTCTGAACCCCCTCGACTGTCCGGACTTCTCCAATAATGAGCTTCCTCATTCATCTACCAAACTGCTCCAAACGCCCTCTGAACTCCACTATCAGCCAATTTTTTATGTTGATCGACTATTCTCCGAATCTCTTCCAAATTTCTTCCGACCACGGACGACTCTACTCCGAACTTCATCCGAACTTCGTCAGTGTCTGAGCTTCTCCGATAATGAGATTTTTATAGTAACCAGACTCCATCCAAGTTCCTACGGCAGTCGACCACCTTCTGGATTCCATCCGAGCTCCTACGATAATCGAATTCCAGTCGAACTCCCACAGTGGAGGGATTCCAAATGAATGTCGACAATGGAAGGGCTCTGCCAGTCGGATCTCTACTCCGAACTTCTACTGCAAATGGTCTACTCCAGATCTCTACTGTAAGCAAATTCCATTCGAGCCTCTACTGTAAACGAATTCCTTCTGAACTTCTATTACAGGCAGACTTCAGCCGAGCTTCTTCATAGTTGGATCCTAGCCGAGCTCCTACAATGGATGGATCCTGGATGAGCTTCTACAATGGGATAGGCTCCACCGGCCAGGTCACTACTCTGAGCTTCCACGATAATCGATCTTCGATCGAGCTTCTACCATAAATGATCTCCTTTCAGCCTTCTATAAGAATCGGACTCCGTCCGAACCTCCATAGTGGATGGATATCTGACAAACTTCTACGATAGACGAGCTCCAACAGCTGGATTTCTATAACGACCGACCGCCTCCGGTGTCTGCCAAACCTCCCCAGCCATCAACCTCCAACAACACCATCCGGACTTCCACGGGATCCCCCAGACTCCTCCAGTGGATGAACCTCCCCAACGCCATCCGAAGTCCACCATCGGCCGACCCTCTATCAGATTCTCCATGAAATCGGACTTCTCCGGTGGATAATCTCCAGACGAGCTTCCACATCAGGCAAATCCCAGATAGACTTCTCTAGCAACCGGACTCCTACCAGACTTCACCAATAGAAAGTCTCCATCCGAGCTTTTACAGCAGATGACTCCCACCTGTAGCTTCAGTGCCCGAGGCATCCGATAATAGTAGACTCGTCAGCAACCTCAGAAACATCCGAGCTTCTCCTAGATCGATGGGATAAAGAGCCATTCCGCTCCATCAGACATCCCAGTCGAGCTCCAGCCAATAGATCTGAACTCTCTGGCAAGTCACAACAATGGCCACTACCCTACTCCACTCTCTGCAATGGATTCCATGTGGTTCCACCACTCTCTGGCAAGTTATGACAATAGACACCACTCCACTCTCCGGGCTCCACCACTTTCTGACAAGTCACGACAACGGACACCACTCCACTCTCCGTAACAAACTCTACGTGGCCCTGAGTGGCCCCTGACACCACTACTCTCCGCAACAAACTCTGCGCAACCACGAACGGCCCACTACTAGGCGGTTACAGACGACGCTGTCAATCAGTTACGCTCTCCATCTATAAAAAGGGACCCCCAGATACGTTCTTCTCTAAGCTCAAAACTCTATCTCGAAACTCTGCTAAAATTTTTACTCGAGCACTCCATTTCTATTGAAGCAGAGTACTGACTTGAGCGTCAGAGGGTCTTGCCGGAGCACCCCCAACTCCAATTTAGACTTTCCTTGCAGGTCCCGATGGCGGTCGTGGTCATCTTAACTCCTGCAACTCTGGCTTCGACGAAATTCTGTACCAAAATGTATCAAGTAAAAATCTAATTTTAAATTTTTTTTTAAAAAATATGTATATCAAAATTCAGTATATAAAAATCTGTGGCTTTGGTACCACTGTTGGAATTTGGAGTTTGGTGCATGCATATCTGTTTCAAAACTTTATTTTCAAAACATCACAGTGGAGAACAAGATCAAAATACTTTAAATCTAAATTATGCATGCATGAAAATATAAAACTATATGGATCTATCTCGTATGCTAAAATTTAGATTATGATCAAATCACATACCTGTTTTACAATCTTTTTCTCCAAATCTGAATCTGGAAGAGAAGAGGTTCTCTCTTAGCTGTATAAGTATCCGACCTCTATGAATATCCACTCGGGATCAGCTTGGAACAGCCCTCTTTAATTTGAATTTTTTTTTCAAGCTTGGAACACTTGATCTCTTTCCTTGATCTTCCCTTCTCTAGAGTTTCTCCTTGCTATGTACTACTACTAGACACTAAAAACTAGCAAGGAAGAGGCACCCAACAGCCTTGGATGTGAAACACCTTGGGATGTTCATCCCAAGAGAAGAGGCTTGTAGAACGCCTAAGAAAGAAAAGAAAAGGTGAGGAAGAGAGGGAGTGGAGACCTTCTATGGGTGTGGGGGCTACTGGTTTGGATGCTCTAGGATCCTTAGGGGAGGTCTCTTTAAATAGGTATAAGGATTGAATCCTATTCAATAACATAATACAAGTTCTACTTGCATTGGGTTTCCTATTAACTTAAGTTATCTAACTTACTTTAGGAGACCCTTTAGGTGCCAACAATTGAAGCCCTTGCACCCATAATTAGATACCCCAAAACACACCCAAGAGACATCCCATAGAAAAACTAAAAGCTATCTAATCAATGGACATGTCCAACTTGATCAAATCAAGGTGGTGCCCAAGAATAACTATCAAGAAAATTAATTAGGGACTTGTATCCTTAATTTATATGATCCATAATCTTAGACACCCAATAATTGAAGTCTCATAAATCTTATTCATATAGGTTATTAGTAAGTAATTAAGTTAGAATTATCTTATCAAATAAGTAATCTTAACGAAAAAGAGAATTGGATCCAACCATATGCTAGCAAGGTTATTATGAATCCAATGGGTTTCTCTAAATCCAATTGATACTTCATAAACTCAATTACTTATTTCAGGCTTAATTTCTTTGTTGTGTGACCTCATAAGTTTAATTCTATCTGGTAGTGAGATATACAATGATCTCTATCATTGTATCATTGAAACACTTTTCAATGGGTCGGAACAATTTCACTCTAACTCAATAAGGATTGTCGATCCAGAACAATCCTAGTGAGCTCTCACAATCCATCGTGACATGTAGCAGTATGTAGTGGCAACTGAGTAGAATTAAAATGAATCTCTAGATATAGTTAACATGTGATTTAGTCCCTCTATCGTGAGTCCCAACTAGATGGCAGGTCATGGATAAATCATCAAATCTCATCATCAGTCATATGATAGGTTTGATTAGCTCAAGTTCAGTTGTGACTTCTATAAAAAAATTTTTCCATCAATCACACTGTTGTGGCCACAGACTCTTGGACTTGACCTTTCAAATCCTATAGGACTACTTCTCTCTATTAAAGTTGATAGATCCTATCTTGATGCTCACTCTGCCTCCTACAGTGGATCAACTGTCACCAATATCTACTACAAGAGCTCATTGATATCCATGTTTATGTGTCAGTCAAACTCCAGAGTCTTACTATGAGTAGTAGTACCATCTCAAGTCAAAAGATTAGTCACACAACTACAGCATCGAGATAATCACTGATGATCGAATAAAAATCCAAGTGATCTCTCGTATGATCATGCTCAGTACTAGTTGCTCTCTAACAACCACCCACACTCGTCGCACTGTGTCTCTACATAGTAGATCAGAGACACATCTATCTCGAAGAAAGTGATTTGTGCATCAATCTATCCAAATCTATCATCATCCTCATGATGATCTTATGACTGGAAGTATTTAGGAATTAAATACATGTCTCTAATTCTCAACACTTTGAGAATATGTATCAAAACTAATTCTATGGATGATTCAAGGACACATCATACTTGAATGAAAAATAACTTGCCCTTTTATTGATCATATCAATATATTAAGTACAAAATTGTGCCCTAGAGGTATTGCAATATGTCAGCCATGTTGGCTTCTAGGACATATATCTAACAATGGGATCATCATTCTCAATGATGTGGGATGTATAGTGATTCTCAATGACAAACCCACAACTGAGTGGTACATTATGCACTCTACTTGACCTTCAGAGAGGAGGTGTGTGAAGTAGCTGTGCCTCAACAATGGGCATATATGGTTGAGAATTAGTTTGTGAATTCTGGATGGGTTGTAGGTTTTGAACTTTCATAAGTTCAACAGACCTCCCATTGCCTCCTTCTTGGATAAACTCTTTTTTCAAGAAAACAGTATGCCTACCAACAAACATCTTTTGTTAAGTAGGGTGGTAGAAATAGTATCCTATACTCTCCTTGGGATAATCCATAAACTTGTATTTTCTAATCTAGCATCCAGCTTATGTCCATCAATATTTTTCACATAAGCTGGACAACTTCAAATCTTAAGATGCTTAAGACTGGATCTTTTTTCTTTTTATATCTCATATGGAGTGCTAGAAATAGATTTAGAAGGCACTTTATTTAAGACGTACGCTACAGCCTCGAGAGCATATCCCCAAAAAGATATCGAAAGATCCATGAAACACATCATGGACTGCACAAGATCTAATAAGGTGTGATTCCTTCTTTTCACAATTCTATTTAATTATGGAGTATAAGGAGGTATCCATTGAGAGAGTATTCTATTTTATTTTAAATAATTGAGAAACTCACTAGACAAGTATTCTTCTCCACAATCAGATCGAAGGGTTTTAATACTTTTACCAATTTATTTCTCAACCATTCTTTGATACTCTTTAAATTTATCAAAGGCTTCAAATTTATATTTCATTAAATACACATATCCAAACCAAGATCTATCATCAGTAAATGTGATGAAGTAAGAGTATTCACCTCTGGCTTGAGTCGACATTCGACCACAAACATCAGTATGTATAAGGTCCAATATATCACTCATCCTTTCTCCATGTCTAGTAAATGGAGTCTTGATCATTTTTCTCATGAGACATAATTCACAAGTTTCATATGATTCATAATCATATGGATCAAAGAATTTATCTTTATACAACTTGTTAATTCTTGACTCACTTATATGATCAAGTCGGCAGTGCCAGAGGTATGTGACATTCACATCCTCTCTCTTTTTTTTTTCATATTATCAATATGAATATATTATCATTAAGTAAAAGAAATAAAAGATCATTATCAATATAAGCACTTCCACAATATTCATTAGAAAAATATATAGAACTACCATTGTTCTTTGCTTTTATTTCAAAATCTTATTCCAATAATAATAGTACAAAAATAATATTTCTAACGACATTAGGGATATAATAACAAGTTTTTTGTTTTAAAATTTTATTCGAAGGCAACTTCAAAATCTTGATTCCTATGACTTCGACATGAATGGACTCTCTACTAGCACTGAATAGCTCGAAGTCATCTTTTTTCAGACATTTTATTTCCTACAGATTCTGCAATAATTTGCAAAGGTGTGAGCTACAGGAGGTATCCAATCTTTAAGAATCTGAAATTGAAGTACTTAATGATAAGTTAGTTTGTATCGTATACAAATCTTTAGCAACATTTGTCGGTTTCACAGTTGCAAGGTATTCCTTGCAATTTCTCTTCCACTGGCCCTTATTGCCATAGTGATAGTAAGTACCTTTGGTGGAGACCTTCTTCACCTTCTTCTTGGAGATGCCAGCTTTAGGATTCAACTTTTTTTGAGAACCTTCTTACCTTTCTTCTTGTTGACCTTATCGACAAGAAGTACCAGAGCCTTTTCTCCCTTGAAATGGCTCTCTATTATTTTCAACAAGTTCAACAGCTCAGACAGGCTAGTGTTTGGTTTGTTTATATGGTAATTTATGACAAACTAACAGGAGTTAGGGAGAGACTACATGATCAAATCTTATCTTAGTTCACCATCCATGGCAAAGCCCAGTTATCCCAGATGAGTAATCAAATCAATCATCTTTAGGACATACATTTGCACAGAGGTACCTTCAGTCATGTGAGCACAAAACAACTGCTTAGATATCTCATATCTAGTAGTTCTACTTTGTTCCCCATATAACTCTTTAAGACAAGGAGCATAGAGGGAACATCTATATCCTCATGCTGCTTTTGAAGCTCTTGCTCATCGAGTCAAGCATGATGCATTTGACAGTCACACTATCCTCTTTTCACATCTTGTATGTGGCCCTTTCCTCCTCAAAAACATCTTTTTCAATTGAATCGGATGCAGGTGTATTCAAAATGTAGGAGTCTTTCTTCTGAGTGAGAACTATTCTCAAGTTTCTTAACTAGCCGATGTAGTTTGATTCGATCAATTTATTTGCATCTAGTATGCCTTTAAGTGATAGTGAGGATGCTATATGTATAGTTAATCTACAATAACAAGAACACAATATAAGTGAATAACTCAAGATGACATACACAACTAGATTAGGACTTTTGTCTAATTATGTCTTTCATTATTTTAATGAATTTCATAGCCCTTAAGTATAAAAATCGAGAAACATATTTATGTTTCTTAGTGGGGTTGAGATCTCTATTCCTCACAAATATCTTATGGATAGCACAACAAGTATTCATGAGTTCAAGAGTGGATAACTCTTTACCAATTGTACTTGTACAATTCTCAATAATTTTTTCTCTTATCTCTAGATCCCATATAGTCTTGTGGATAGCACAACAAACTATAGTATTCTAGTTAAGTTAACTCTTCAATCTCATATGATCATACTTAAATAATGCTACCTTTGTGGATAGTACAACAAAGCAACACTATTCAAATATGCCATAAGCATCAATATGTATTTGATCAACATCATATCAATTTTTATAGTAAGTCTTGTAAATAGCACAATAAGCTCACTAAGATCTTGACATACTCTATTGATCAAGTTTGAAGGAAGGCCCTTGTAGTGTCCACATCACTAATCAATCCAAGTTCAAAATTCAATAAGACCAAATTGGCCAGGTCATTAGGTGGGAGGCTCTCCGTAGCACTTCTTAGACACCAATAAAGTTGGTCAGACCAGCATACAGACCTAATTAGAAAACTACCTTTCATACTTTTCTCGACACCAATTTATCAAATGAATTCGATATTTGAATTGAAAGTGAATCCTAACATTACAACTTAATATAATTTTATTAAGAGGGTCTTTGAACTGGTCTCAACATATCTTAACTACAACTACATAAAATGTGCTAAACATATTATGTAATTCGACATGCTTTTGCAAGTCATAATAGCAATCATATAATCATGCCAAAAATCATATAAGGGTGCAAAAGAAGATATAACATATGTCAAGTATATCCAAAAATAAAGCAAACCCTAATCATATTAGGCATGCATGACACCCTTAACCATAAATCTATTTAAGCATCAAGCAACCATGAAAATATAAATTTCATATTATTATAAATTTATAATTTAATAATTAAAATTTAAATCCATGGTCCTTATAAAGTCAAAAATAGTTTTTTGATTTTAAAGACTGATGCTAAAAAATCAATACAATATTTTTGGCAATATATGAGCAAGAATAATTCTATACTACTACTTTGCACTTGTTTGATTGAATCTAACAAAGATGATCCTGATACCACTGTTGGATTCCAACCATGCAGTAGAAAATAAATTTTTAAAAATTTTTAAATCAAACAAATCAATAGCTTTAACAGTTAAAACTATCAAGCCAAAACCTAAACCCTAGAATCATCTTGTCGATATCGATCAAAACAAAATAAGCATGCAAAGAGATAGAATTTTTACTTTTATCAAAAAGATAATGTGACACATTGGTGATCTCCATGAGACTCCAAAATAGAAGCTCTCCAATAGATATCCACATGAAAATTGGCCAAGGTCCTTCCTAACCAGTGCACTACCGCAGCCTTGTCTTCTCAAGAATACTAACGGCTTCAAACTCGAAGAACAATCACACCAAAGCCCAGTTGCTTTCGATCTTGCCACCAAAATCATGCTAAGAAGATACTCTTCAGATGTCTCCAACCTAAGATTTGATTTTGGGCTCTAATATATAGAAAAATCAAATCCTAGGGCATACTAGCAACACTTGCTAATTCTTTCACTACCCTTCTTACAATTTTTGTCTCTCAATTTTTTCTTGCCTTTTCCTCAATTTTTTTCTAAATTTTTTTTTCTATTTTATATGCCACTTATCTCTAGTTTCCACCAAGAAACCCAGCACTTGGGCCATATGGGATGCCTTATTTAAATAGAGGACCAAGGGATGTGAGAAGGACCAAGGGGTGCCAACCTTTGGTGCCCCACATTCTCATGCAATGAATAAATTCACAGTGTATAATTTTTGGCACAAAAAATCCTTCACATAGAAGGACTTCTCCTCTTCTACACCTCATAAAAATCTCATTATAAATTGGCATGAATTCAAAAGGTATCTGGATGAGAGTTTAAGGCAATGCATTAAGATAAGATCCTTCTTTAAGAAGGACTCTCCATCTTCACACACTAATTAGGAGGGGGGTGGCATTTAATTTTGATGTGGAACTTGATGGGCACAGAGGAGTCCTTTTTCACTTGAAACTGTTCTAAGTTGGATAAGAACCCAATCAAAATTGACCCAATCCCATTAGGTCAAAGATAACTGGTCTAGGTTAGCTCAAACACTTTGATCTAAACCAATTTAAGAACTTAGATTAATATAATGTGCTAGCATATCAAATTAATCTTTAGAACTTATATAAATCTTAATTAAATTAGATCAAGATCAAATCTTAAAGTGTGTAACCCATTGGGTTTCAAATCTAGTCAATAGTGGATCCAGACTTTCAATGTAATCTCTTTTCGGTCAGCTGAAGAGTCCCAATCAATTAAGACTCTTCCTAATTGATTCTTGAATTAAACTCTTTTAATTTTGATGAGTCTATAAGTTAAGATTGATATCTAGTAATATGTCATGACTATCCAAAAGATTTAAAATTTTGATAAAAAATTATCAAAATACATTGCAGTGATAGTTATCGTGTAATTCAATCTTTCAGTCAAATAATATCTCAGATCAGCTATGAGCATGAAAACATATCAAACCCAATCACTTATCTATATGTATCTCGATCAGAAAGTGATGATTCAGTTGATGATATATTAAAAAAATTTTCTAATTATCATCCTCCTTTGATCAAAAACTTCCAGAATCATCAACCTATGAGATCACATAGGATGTTCGCTCCCTTATTAGGAGTGACTGATCTCTTATTGATCACTCACAATCTTCATGCATATTTTATCATATCCAAACACCCAATACAAAGATCAAAAAACAAGTTAGGAAGTGAACCAAAATATCGATTCATGTACACAAGGTACCATGGTGATCTCAGGTCAAAGGATCACTTATACAACTCCCACTAGAGAATCATCAACTGATATGTAAATAAGACTCTATTTGATATTCTCTCATAGGTCTATTCAGTAAACTCATTCTCTAATGAGCACCCATATCTTGTATTAATATCACCATACAAGTGGTTGTGAGATTAACCATCCTCATTTCTGAGCATACATAGGACATGCCATCTTACTAGTATAATTGATCTTCGACTCAATAAACCAACGACTGAAAATATTTTAGGTCATGGCTATCAAGAATTAAGGATTCACTGACATGATCTCATCACGGCCCTAAAACCAGTGCCTGAACCTATGGAGTTCATTATAATCTTAAGGATAAAAAGATACAGTATATAATGAATCAAAAATACCTATTTTATTAATAATATTAATATCAATTACATGAGTTTGAAAGATAAATTATAGAAAATATCCTATTGTATCTTGTATTTGATTGGCATGTAGGGCATTATTCTTTCATTCCCCTCCTTTATCTGATTGAAAAGTTTTTATGGGTTTTTTGATTTGTTTTTCTACTTCTTGTCTAAACTCTATGAACTTTTCAAAGACTTCAGACTTACGTGTATCAAATATACAAACCCACACTGTGAATAATCATCGGCAAATATTATGAAGTAGGCATAGCTATCCCTGGCTTGTACATCGAATAGAACATACATGTTAGTGTGTACCAGGGCTAACATCTTAGTAGTCCTTTCCCTTTGTCCATAAAAGGCAGCTTGGCTATTTTTTCTAAAAAATATGATTTACAAATCGGATAAGACTCGAAAGTCAATGGTCCGAGAAGACCATCTTTCTTCAGTTTATTGAGTTTGTCCTCTTCTATATGGCCTAGCCTAAAGTACAACAGATATTTTTAGCTAATCCTATCTCTAAGTCTCTTAGACTCTATGGCATTCACAGTTTGCTGTTAATATTGACACTCATATCCATATGCAAATGATAAAGACCGTCAATCAAAAAAGTAATGCAACAACTTTATTTTCAAAATAAATCGAACACATATCTTTATTAAAATAAAAATTATAATTATCCTATACTAGCACAGATATAGAAATTAAATTTCTACTAGCTATAGGTACATAATAGCAGTCTTTCAAAATTAAACTAATTTCTAATGATAATCATAGAGGGCAGGTCTCAACAGCTACAACAGCAATCTTTACTCCATTGCTGATCCAAAGAGTGATCTCGCATTCCCTCAGTTCTCTCACTTCTTCAAGACCCTGCATAGAAGTGCACAAATGAGCATTTGAATCAAAATCTAGAACCCAACTAGAAGAAAAAAAATCATTAGATTAGTTTCAATAACAAGCATATTAGATGTACCTTTAGAAGGTACATCCTTCTTTCTACTCTTGACAGTCGCTAGGTTGGCCGAATAGTTCCTTCTCCAGTGACCTTCGATATTGTAATTAAAATATTTTTTCTGATCATCGGCCTTCTTTAGAACCTGCTTCTTGGGCTTGGTCTCATTATTTTGTTTCTTTGCAGGCTTCTTCTTCTTCTTGAAAGAAGATTTTCTCTTAGGGAAAGTCCGCTCCACAGTCAGAACTGTACCCTTTGAACTCTTCAAAGTACTCTCTGCTGTTACCAGCATGTTCAATGACTCGAGCAAAGTGCTATCAATTTTATTCATATAGTAGTTCATGATGAATTATTCATACGAATCAAGAAGAGACTAGAGGATCAAATCCACCTGCAATTTCTTATCCATATTCATGCCGAGCTTCTGAAGCTCCTCGATATCTTTGATCATTATCAAACAATATTATTGATGAACTGTCCATCATGCATTTTTACTTTGAATAGTCTCCTAAAGACCTCAAAGCGAGCTGTGCTACTCTATTGACCATACACTTTTGTAAGTAAGTCGGCATCTCTTTGGCAGTCCCCATATCTTCATGCTGCCGTAAAGATCACTGGACATGGATGCTAAAATATAACACTTTGCCTTGTTATCCTTATCCATCTACTTCTCAAGTGCGGTTCATTGATTAGGAGATAGACGAGCTAGTAATACAGGTACATCCTGGTCAAGGACATGGGTAAGTTTTTCAAAACTGAAAATGATTCTCAAATTCCAAAACTAGTCTTTATAGTTTGTACCGATCAACCTATTGGTATCGAAGATATAAGCTAGGAGGTTGGAACTCGACATAGTTATCTGTAAAGAGAATAGTTTCTAGTTAGATATTTATACTTATAAAAATATTTATTCTAGAGACTTTAAAAAAAAATAAGGTTCTTACTATTTTTCGAATCTTCCACACTTTTTGAATGTAGAAACGAAAATCTATAGCGATTGATTTCAAATGGATATTGCAGTCTTATTAATCTATACATATCTCACCTAATAGTTATTAGTGAGCATAGACCAATAAATGGACAATAGTTTGTCCATTACTTCACTAAACAAGATGCAGTGGGCTTGATCTCTAAGTCCTGTGGCCTCATCCAAATTTACTGGCACATTTCTTAGTTAAGTTAGATCCATCATTCACTAGCGGGGCAAAGCCATCATTGGGACCATTACCTAATAGTTATTGGACCCAACCCCATCTCTATCTCGAGATATCAAATCTAATAGAGTGGTTGTATCTTCTCGATGCAACCGAACTACTATAACCAGTCAAGAAAGATCAATGTCAGGAAGGCACCCGCATCTCTACAATGATGGAAGACCTCTAGACTTAATATTTAGTGAGAAAATTTTAGTTTAGATCTCTTCAAAATCAATAGATATAATAATCAATTGATCAAATTTAGGTCAGTACATCTACATATCTAACCAGTCTAGTTGGCATGGGTGAACTTGATCAACAAGTAACCTAGCACAAAACTAAATCTCTCAAGATGGCCAGGTAAGTTAAGATGAGTGGGGGTTCCCATATTACTTTTCTAAGACATCAATCAAATTAGTCAGGTCAGACAATAGGATCAATTAAATAACCACCATCTAAATACTCGCCTTAGACACTAAATTGGTCAATTAAAATCGATCAGGTTAACCTATTGAAACGGGCCCAACCACTGAGGTAAATTTGATCTTGAGTCAATCAATTTACATCAAAATATGAATCGATATGATCAACTACAACTAAACTTGATTTTGAACCCCTTTGATCTAATCCTAATCAACTATTGATTAGGTTCAATTAACTACCCAAAATCAATAATGGGTTCTATCCTGATCTAATCAATTGACCCTAATTGTAGTTTGATCACCAGACCTAATTTATTCAACCCATACCCACATGCAATAACATAATTTTCAGATCCAAAAATATTTTTTTAGATTATATTTCATTGCATGCATTAGTGGCTTATGATCTTGAAATAGTTTCAGATCTAAACCTAATATCATTTATCATGTATATGTAGTTTTAGATCTAAACTAAAACATATATCACATATACATCAAATTTTAGATCTAAAACTAAAAATAAATAAATATATTAAATATATATATAATTATATCTAAAATAATAATTAAAATATTTTAAAAATATTTTTTAAAAAATTAGTTTGCATCAAACTAGGACAATCTTTTCAATATAGGGTGTACACCTATATCAAGACAACTTATATCAGTTCGATACAAATATTTAATTATTCTAATTTTAGAACTAAATATAAAATAAGATATATTACATATGTTAATTTTCAAATTTAAAAGATTGATTTAATCATTTCAAAAATAATTCTCAAAATTGATCAATCTTGTATTAGGACAACCTTTTCAATATAGGGGGCAAACCCTATACTAGGACAACCTTATACCAGCACAAGATCAATTTTAAATCAACAAAACTTTTAGATCTAAGATAAAAACTAGATTATATATGTCTTTAAAAATCAGTGACTTTGATACCACTATTAGAAAATTGGATAGGATGCATGCATAGATTTCAAAAATCTTTTGAAGAGCAGCGAAAAATGAATCGAGTTAAACCCCTTAAACCCACATGCATTAGATCTCATCTAATCCTATTGGGTTTTGATCATACAGTAAAAATTAAAATTTAAAAATTTTAAAATAAATATATCAAAAGCTTTAACAATTAAAACCATCAAACCCAAATCCAAACCTTAGAATCTCCTTGTAGATGTCGAACAAAACAAAAATAAGCATGCAAAGAGATAGAAGTTTATACTTCCTCCAATGAATAGTATGGTAAGATGGTGATCTCTGTGAGACTCCAAAAGAGAAGTCCTCTAATGGTAATCCACATTAATGTTGGCCAAGGTCCTTCCTAATCGGTGCGCAGTCGCAGTCTTTTCTTCACAAGAATATTATTAGCTTTGAACTCGAAGTACGATCACATCAATACCCAGTCACCTTTAATTTTTCTATCAAAATCACACCAAGAGAACACTCTTCAAAAGTCTCACAACCTAAGATTTGTTTTAGGCTCCAACACATGAAAAAAATCAAATCCTAGGATAAACTAGCAACACTTGCTAATTTTTTCACCACCCTTCTTACAACTTTTCCTCTCAATTTTTTCTTTCTTTTTTTCTCAGATTTTTCCAAACTTTTTTCTCCTCTATTACACACCAATTGGCTCTAATTTTCATCAAAGATCCATCCCTTAGCCCATATGGGATGCCTTATATAAATAGGCTAAGAAGGGACATGAGGAAGGACCAAGGGGCGCCAACTCTTGGCACTCCAAGTTCTCATGCAAAGAAATTAATCTCTGTGAATTTATTTTAGCATAGAAGAGCCTTCACATAGAAGGACTCCTCCTCTTCTACTCTCCATAAATTTTTCCCATTAAATTGGAATGTAATAAATAAGGATCAGGATGAGAATGAAGAGATAGATAAGAGCCCTCATTAAGAAGGACTATTCACTTCTCAATGCAATTAGGAGAGGGGCAGCAATTTATTTTTGGTGTGAGACCTAGAGGGTGCAGAGGACTTCTTCCACACTTAAAATATTTTCAAGTTGGATAAGAACCAAATTAAATTAGATCCAATCCCATTAGGTCAAAGGCAACTGGTCTAGTTTAGCTCAAATGCTTTGAACTGAACCTATTTAGGAACTTGGGTTAATACAATATGCTAACATATCAAATTAACCCCTAAAATTTATATTAAATCTTAATTAAATTAGACCAAGATCAAATCTCAATGTGTGTGATCCATTGGGTTTCAAATCTGGCCAGCAGTGGACACAGACTCTTAATGTAACCCTAATCCGATCAGATTTGGTCAGCTCAAGAGTCCCAATCAAGTTAGGAAGTGAACCAAAATATGGATTCATATACACAAGGTACCATGATGATCTCAGGTCAAAGGATCACTTACACAACTCTCAATAGAGAATCATCAGCTGACATATAAAAAAGACTCCATCAGATGTTTTCTCATAGGTCTATTCAGTGAACTTATTTTCTAATGAGCACCCACATCCTTGTATTAGTGTCACCTCATAAGTGGTTGTGAGATCAACCACCCTCATCTCTGAGCATACATAGGATATGCCAGTCTGTCATTGATCCTTGACTCAATGAACTAATGACTGAGAATATTTTAGATCATGGCTATCAAATATTTAGATCTCACTAGCATGATCTCATCACGATCCTAAAATTATTGCCCAGACCTATGGAGTTCATTATAATCTTAAAAATAATAGTAAGATACAGCATATAATGAATCAAAAATATCTATTTTATTAAAAATCAATGTCAATTATATGAGTTTGAAAGATAAATTAGAGAAAATATCCAATCGCATCCCATATGCAATTGGCTTATAGGGCATTATTCTTTCAATCTTTCACTTGCACTAAAGCCAATCGCCCCTATACTTGATGCCTATGCAATTAAGGTGATGGTCAAACTACTGCACTAACAAGGCCTTAGTAAACGGGTCTACTATATTGTTCTTGGTATCAACTCACTCCATGATCACATCGAATCTTTCGACTATCTTTTGAATGAGGTGGAACTATTTTAGGATGTGCTTGGATTTATGATAAGATCTCGATTCCTTGGCTTGAGCAATTGCCTCAATTTTATCACAATAAAGGGGCACTGGTTGTTCAATCCCTAAAACCACACCCAATTTTGAGATAAACTTCTTCATCTAGATGGCCTCCTTAGTAACCTCACTAATAGCAATACACTCAACCTCAGTGATTGAGTCAGCAATAGTTTGCTGTTTGGAACTCTTCCAACTTACTGCTCCACCATACAGAGTGAATACATACCCAAATATAGATTTACTATCATCCGAATCAGATTAAAAACTAGAATTAGTATAATCTTTCAATTTTAAATCAGATCCTCCATATATGACAAAAATATCTCTAATCCTTCTCAAGTACTTGAGTATATTTTTCACATCTTTTCAATAATCTTCCCCAGGATCAGCCTAAAATTTGCTTACAATGCCCAAGACATAAGCCACATCAGGCCTGGTACACAGCATAGCATACATTATTGATCCTACAGTCGAAGCATAAGGAATATAACATATTCTATTTCTCTCTTCAGGTATCTTAGGAGACATCTTCTTAGAGAGTTGCAAACCATGACCATGGGCAAGTAATCTCTTTTACTTCCCTCTATGTTGAACCTCTTGAACACAAGGTCTATGTACCTAAACTGGGATAAGCCAAGCATCCTCTTTGATCGATCTCTATAGATCTTTATACCAACTATATAGGATGCTTCACCTAAGTCTTTCATGAAAAAATTTTGTGATAGCCATATCTTGATCGATTGCAATATCAGGATGTCATTTTTAATGAGCAGTATATCATCCACATACAAGATCAAGAAGAAAATAACACTTTCACTAGTCTTGTTGTACACACAAGGTTCATCTATATTTTTGATAAAGCCAAACGATTTGACTGTCTCATCAAAATAGATGTTCCAGCTCTTCGATGCTTGTTTTAATCCATAAATGGATCTATTCAACTTGCATACCTAATTTGCTCTCCCACTAAAGATAAATCCCTCTGGCTGAGTCTTATAGACTTCTTCTTCGAAATTTTTATTGAGAAAGGCAGTCTTGATATCCATCTGTCAGATCTCATAGTCATGGTATGCAGCAATAGCAAGCATAATCCGAATAGACTTGACCATGGCTATCGGTAAAAAGATTTCTCCATAATCAATGTCTTATTTTTATTTGAAATCTTTTGCCACCAGTCTGGCCTTATAGGTCTCTACCTGGTCATCTGCTCCAATCTTCCTCTTGAAGATCTATTTGCAGCCTATTGGAGTCATACCCTCAAGTGCATCAATCAAAGTCCAAACTTGATTGGTATACATGGAGTTCATTTTGAATTTTATGGCATTGAGCCATTTGTCAGAGTCACTACTCATGACAGCTTTCGAATAGGTCGTGGGTTCATCATTCTCAGTGATATGGGATGTGTGGTCATTCTCAATGACAAAGCCATACCTGAGTCGTACATTACGCACTCTACTTAACCTTTAGAGAGGAGGTATGTATAGTGGCTGTGTCTCAACAATGGCACATCTAGTTGAGAATCAGCTTGGGAATCCTAGATACGTTGTAGGTTTTATACTTACTCAAGTTCAACAGTCCTCTCATTGCCCCCTTCTTGCATAAACTATTTCTCCAGAAAAATGGTATGCCTACCAACAAACACCTTTTGTTGAGTAGGGTGGTAGAAGTAGTATCCTATACTCTTCTTGGGATAACCCACAAACCTGTATTTTTCTGATCTAGCACAAGCTTATGTCCATCAATATTTTTCACATAAGCAGGGCAACCTCAAATCTTAAGATGTTTAAGATTGGGGCTCCTCTCTTTTCATATCTCATATAGAGTGCTAGAGGTAGACTTGGATGGCACTTTATTCAAAACATATGCTGCGGCCTCAAGAGCATATCCCTAAAAGGAGATCGAAAGATTTGTGAAATACATCATGGACCGCATCATATCTAATAAGGTGCAATTCTTCCTTTCCACAATACCATTTAATTGTGGAGTGTAAAGAGGTATCAACTGAGATAGAATTTTACTTTGTTTTAAATGATCGAGGAACTCACTAGTCAAGTATTCTCCTTCTCGATCAGATTGAAGAGCTTTAATACTTTTACTAGTTAATTTTTCAACCATTCTTTGATAATCTTTAAATTTATCAAAAGCTTCAGATTTGTATTTCATTAAATATACATATCCAAACCAAGACATATCATCCGTAAATATGATGAAGTAAAAGTATCCACCTCTGGCTTGAGTCGACATTGGACTGAAAACATCAGTATTTACAAGGTCCAAGATGTCACTCGCCCTTTCTCCATATCCAGTAAATAGAGTCTTGGTCATTTTACCCATGAGATAAGATTCACAAGTTTTATATGATTCAAAATCATAAGGATCAAAAAATTTATCTTTATATAACCTATTAATTCTTGACTCATTTATATGACCAAGTCAGTAGTGTCAGAGGTATGTGACATTCACATCCTCTCTCTTTTTTTTTTTATATTATCAACATTAAGTACGTTATCATTAAGTGATAGGAATAGAAGACCATTATCAATATAAGCATTTCCATGAAATTCGTTAGAAAAATAAATAGAACAACCATTGTTCTTTGCTTTTATTTTAAAATCTTGTTCTAATAAAAAGGGTACAGAAATAATATTTTTAATAATATTAAGAATATAATAATAAATCTTCAGTTTCAAAACTTTATCCGAAGGCAACTTCAAAATTTTGGTTCCCATGGCTTCAGCCTGAATGGACTCTCTACTAGTGTTGAACAGCTCGAAGTCACCTTTATTTAGACTTTTTATTTCTTGTAGACCTTGCAACGATTTGCAAAGATGTGAGCCACAGGCAGTATTCAATACCCAAGAATCTGAAATCAAAGTACTCAATGATAAGTTAGTTTGTATCATATACAAACCTTTAGTAATATTTGCTTGTTTCATAGTTGTAAGGTATTCTTTGTAATTTCTCTTCCAGTGCCCCTCCTTGCCATAGTGATAGCATGTATCTTTGGTGGAGACCTTCTTCGCCTTCTTCTTGGAGATACCAGCCTTAGTGTTCAACTTTTTCTCAGAATCCTTCTTGCCTTTCTTCTTATTGATCTTATCAATAAGAAGAACTGGAGTCTTTTCACATTTGAAATAGCTCTCTGTTGTTTTCAGCATGTTCAACAGCTCAAACAGACTGATATTTAGTTTTTTATATGGTAATTTATTACAAACTAAAAGAAAAAATTAGAGAGAGACTGCAGGATCAAATCCTGGCTAAGTTCATCTTCTATGGTGAAACTCAATTATTCCAGACAAATGATCAATTCAATCATCTTTAGGATATAAGTCTGCACAGATGTGCTTTCAGTCATACGGGCACAGAACAACTACTTAGATATCTGATATCTAGTAGTTCAACTTTGTTCATCATATAACTCCTTAAGATTAAGAAGTATAAAAAAAACATCCATGTCCTCATGCTCCTCTGAAGCTCATTGCTCATTGAGACAAGCATGATGCATTTGACAGTCACACTGTCATCCTTCCACATCTTATATGTGGTCCTTTCTTCCTCAGATGCATCTTCTCCGATCATATCGGGTGCAAATGTATCCAGTATATAGGAGACTTTTTTTTGAGTGAGAATAATTCTCAAATTTCTTAATTAGTCCACATAGCTAGGTCCGATCAATTTGTTAGCATCTAGTATGCCTCTTAGTGATTGTGAGGATGCCATATGTACAGTTAATCTACAATAACAAGAACATAATATAAGCAGACAACTCATGATGACATGTACAATTAGATTAAAACTTTTATCTAATTGTGTCTCTCACTATTTTAACAAATTTCATAGCCCTCAAGTATGAAAAATGAGAAATATTTTTATGTTTCTAAGTAAGGTTGAGATCTCTATTCCTCACAAACACCTTGTGGATAGCACAACAAGCATTCATGAGTTCAACAGTAGGTAACTTTTTACCAATTATACTTCATACAATTCTCAATATTTTTCTCTCTTGTCTCTAGATCATTCATACTCTTGTGGATAACACAACAAACTATAGTAATCTAGTTAAGTTAACCCTGTAATCCCATATAGTCATACTTAAACAATGCTGCCCTTATAGATAGCACAACAAAGTAATACTATTCAAATATGCCATAAGCATCAATATGTACTTAGTCAATATCTTATCAATTTTTATAGTAAGTTTTGTGGATAGCACAACAAGCTCACTAAGATCTTGACATATTCTATTGACCAAGCTTAATAGAAGGCCCTTGTAGTGTCTACATCACTAAGCAATTTATGTCCGAAATTCAATAAGACCAAATTGACCAGGTCAGTAGGTGGGAGGATCTCCATAGCTTTTCTTAGACGCCAACAAAGTTGATCAGACCAGCATACGAACCTAATTAGCAAACCAACTTTAGCACTTACCTAGATACCAATTGATCAAATGAATTCAACATTTGATTTGTAAGTGAATCCCAACACTAAAATTTAATATAATTTTATAAAGGGTCTTTAAATTGGTCTCAGCACATCCTAACTACAACTACATAAAATATACTATATATATTATGAATTTGGTATGCTTTTACAAGTTATAATAACAATCATATTGATATGCCAAAAATCATATAAGGGTGCACAAAATGACTTAACATATATAACAAGTTTAGCCAAATTGAATAATAGACCCTAATCAAATTAGGCATGCATTATGCCCTTAAACATAAAATCAATTTAAGCATCAAGTAACCATGAAACTATAAATTTTATATTATCATAAATTTATAATTTAAATAACTAAAATTTAAATCCATGGTTCAAATAAAGTCAAAAATATTTTTTGATTTTTAAGACCGATACAAGAAATTGATGCAACATTTTTGGCAATATATGAACTAGAACAATTCTATATTATAACTTTTACACTTGTTTGATCAAATCTAGTAAGGATGGCTCTGATACCACTGTTGAGTTTCAGTCATATAGTAAAAATTAAATTTTAAAAATTTTAAAATAAATATATCAAAAGCTTTAACAATTAAAACCACTGAACCAAAACCCAAACCCTAAATTCTCTTTGTAGATGTTGAACCAAATAAAAACAAGCATGCAAAGAGATAGAAATTTAGACTTCCTCTAATGAGTGGTACAGTAAGATACTGATCTCCATGAGACTCTAAAATAGAAGTCCTCCAATGATGATCTATACGAAAGTTAGCCAAGATCTTTCCTAACCAGTGCGCTACCGCGGCCTTTTCTTCACAAGAATACTATCGACTTCGAACTCGAAGTATGATCACATCAATACCTAGTCACCTTCAATTTTGCCACCAGAATCATGCCAAGAGAACACTCTTCAGAAGTCTCACAACCTAAGATTTGATTTTGGGCTCCAACATATAGAAAAATCAAACCCTAGGATAAACTAGCAACACTTGCTAATTTTCTCACCACCCTTCTTACAAATTTTCCTCTCAATTTTTTTCTCTTTTTCTTAGATTTTTCCAAGATTTTTTCTCCCCTATTACCCACCAATTATCTCTGATTTTCACCCAAAATCCAGCCCTTAGCCTATATGGGATGCCCCATATAAATAGGCTAAGAAGGGATGTGAGGAAGGACCAAAGGGTGCCAACTCTTGGTGCTTCAACTTCTCACATGAAGAAATTAATCTCTGTGAATTTATTTTAGTGTAGGAGAGCCTTCACATAGAAGGACTCCTCCTCTTCTATGCCCCATAATTTTTCTCATTAAATTAGTGTGTAATAAATAAGGATCAGGATGAGAATGAAGAGATAGATAAGAGCCTTCATTAAGAAGGACTCTTCACTTCTTAACGTTATTAAGAGGGGGCGGTAATTTATTTTTAATGTGAGACCTGATGGGTGTAGAGGACTCCTTCCATACTTAAAATACTTCTATGTTGGATAAGAACCAAATTAAATTAGATCCAATCCCATTAGGTCAAAGACAACTGGTCTTGCATAGCTCAAACGCTTTAAACTGAACCTATTTAGGAACTTGGTTAATACAATGTGCTAGCATATCAAATTAACCCCTAAGATTTATATTAAATTCTAATTAAATTAGATCAAGATCAAATTTTAAAGTATGTGACTCATTGGGTTCTAAATCTAGCCAGTAGTAGACACAGACTCTTGACATAACTCTAATCTGACCAGATTAGGTCAGCCCAAGAGTCCCAATCAATTAGGACTCTTTCTAATTAATTTTTGAATTAATTTTTTTTAATTTTGATGAGTTACAAGTTAAAATTGATGTATAGCAATATGTCATGACTATTTGAAAGATTTAAAATTTTGATAAAAAATTATCGAAATATTCTTCAGTGGTAAGTTACTGTATAATTCAATCATTCAATCAAACAACTTCTCAGATGAGCCATGGGTATGGAATCATATCAAACCCAATTACTTATATGTATTTTGATTAGAAGGTAATGATTCATGTGATGATATATTAAAAACTTTTTTTAATTATCATCCTGCTTTGGTCAAAGACTTTCAGAATCATCGACTTATGAGATCACATAGGATGTTCACTCTCCTTATTAGGAGTGACTGATCCTTATTGATTACTCACAACCTCCATGCACACTTCACTGTATCTAGAACACCCTATACAAAGATCAAAGAACTAAGTCAGAAAGTGAATCAAAATATGGATTCATGTACACAAGGTACCATGGCGATCTTAGGTCAAAGAATCATTTATACAACTCTATAGGTCTATTCAGTGAACTCATTCTCTAATGAGCTCCTATATTTTTGTATTAGTATCACCACACAAGTGATTGTGAGATTAACCACCCTCATCTCTAAGCATATATTGGACATGCAGTCTTACTGGTATCATTGATCTCCACTCAATAAACCAATGATTGAGAATATTTTAGATCATAAATATTAAGAATTTAGGTCTCACTAGCATGATCTTATCATGGTCCTAAAACCATTGCCCAGACTTATGAGATTCATTATAATCATAAAAATAATAATAAGTTACAGCATATAATGAATAAAAAATATCTATTTTATTAAAAATCAATATCAATTACATGAGTTTGGAAGATAAATTATAGAAAACATCCGATCGCATCCCATATGCGATTGGCTTGTAGGGTATTATTATCTCAAATCCTACCCAAGCTAGAAATGAAGCATACATATAATCTAAAAAAATAAAGATGAGATCAAATCTCAAACCTTTGCATGGATAGAAATACACCACTTCTGATGATCTCAGATTCGAAGGCCTTGAGCTGCACATGTGTCCGATCTTTACAGGTATCCATCGGGATCAATCTTGAATCTTTTTTCTCAAAGTAGGATCTTTACCTCTTTGAATTTTGATCAGCAATTGATCTTGACAGCAACTTCAACTCTTGAACTACAGCCTTCTTCTCCTTGTTCCTTGCTGTAAAAGAGACTTTCTTCTTAGCATGTGGAAGATGGACACCCAACACTTGGGCATGGGAAAGAGAAAAGGAAGAGAGGGTGAGGCATGGAGAGGAGAGAGAGGAAGAGTTTTGAATTCACAAAATTCAATTAATTAAAACCCTAAGACACTATCTCTTTATATAAACCCTTCCTTGATCCAAATCAAGATCCAATCAACTTAAAAAGGCAAGTCCTTATTTCATAAGAATTTTTATCCTTTTAATCTGATTATTTTTCATTAAAATCAGACTTAATTGATAGGATCTTAATCTTTTTTGGTAAGCAGATAGGGTGCCCCAGTCAAAATAGACAGACTAACTAGGTGCCCCTCATCAGGAGAGGTAAGTAGTTGGAGCGCCAACCTTTGGTGCCCCATCCAAGTTTTTTTTTTCATGCAAGAGAGGGTGCGTGGCCCCTCTCTCTCTCTCCTTCCACACCAAACCAAGAGGAGGGGGCGGGCCCTTCTCTCTTCCTCATTCCATTCCAAGAGGTTGGTGCCCCTTGGACCTTCTAAAAAGGGAGGATGGCGCCATCTCTTCTTTCCATCAATTCTTCATTTCAAAAAAAAATATCAAGGAGATAAAGAGGAGATTAGATTGCCAACTCATTGACATGATCTAATCTTGTTGGGCTCACAATAAGATGCCTTGCTAAACCCAAATAGATTTAGGCTAGGTTCAATGCAATGGACTTGATCCAATAGAAGTCCTGAGAAGAATTAAGTTTTACCATGTGCTAGCATGATTCTCTTAAACCCAATAGGATTTCAATAAATCCTAGCCCAATTAGAACTTCATAAAGCCCAATCAGTAAATTCAAGATTAAATCCCTTAATGTCTGACCTATAGGTTTCATTCTATCTGATGGTGAGATATATTATGATCTCCATCAAAATATCATCGAAACTCCTTTCGATGGGTTGGAACAATTCTAACTCTATCCTTCGAAGATCATCGATCATCAAGATGATGCCTGATGAGTCCCACAATCTATTAGTGATACCTAGCAGTATGTAGTGGCAACCTAGTAAAATAAAAGTGTGAACCCCTAGGTGCAGTTATCATATGATTCAGTTCTTCTATCATGAGTCCCAACTTAATGGAGATCATGAAAAACTTGTCAGACTTCATCATCAGTCATATACTAATTGGCTTGACTTGAGTTCATTTGTGAATCCTGTGGAAACTCCTTTCTAGTATTCACCCTTGCTTTGGCCAAAAACTTTTTGAACTCAGTCTCGCAAATCGCATAGGACTTCTCCTTTCCTACCAAGATCGATAGATTCTATTTAGGTACATTCTACTCTAAATAGCGAATCAGAACCTATTGTAACCAACTTACACAGCAAGAACTCGAATGATTAGGGATTAAAAAAATATACAGTCAAACTTAGTAGCCTCACTATAAATAGCTGATGACATCACAGGTCAAAAGACCACTCACACCACTGTAGCATCAAGAAGACTATTGATGAATGAGTAGATATCCAAGTAGTTTCTCATGTTGGTTACGCTCAGTGCAAGTTATTTTCTAACAACTACCCACACCCTCATCCCAATGTCATACACTACAGACCCGAGACTCATCTATCTATAAGGGAGGTGAACCATGCATCGATCTCGAATGGATTGATCACTATCCTCTGTGATAATCTTTTGATCGAAAGTATTTAAAAATTAATCACTAATTAATGTATGTCTCAAATTCTCTGTAGGGTTTCAGGATGGACATGCACAGCGAAAAATATAATGGATTTTAAAATTTTAATAAAAAAATCTTAAATATTATATCTTTAAACCAGTATCTCCTTGATGATTAACAATCATATATAACACAAATTCAAGATTAAATTTAAGTTATAGAAGAATACCTGCAGCGCTTAATCTAAATTTTGGCAGAACTTCACTAGGTGTCCAAGTGTTCGCCCTCCAATGATGATCCACATAGGACTGATCAGGACACCAACTCTTTGAGATGATTCTTCCTCCAAAATTCTCACTCTGAGAATTTTCTTGAACACCAGGACCTCAAGACCCTCTTTCTCTTCTCCTAGCCTTCCTATCACTACCTTTCTTCTCTCCTTGTCTTCCTTAATTCTCTTCCTAGACTCTTGTCCTAAAATTGGACTTGTCATTACTATTTTTGGACTTATCCTAACAAGAGAAGGAAGAGACTAATTGGACAATAGAGAGAGGATGTTAGAAAGAAAGGAGAAACTAAAAGTCTTAATGAATCCAATCCCCCAGCCCACCCCCCTTTAAATACTTAGCGATGGGTTGCCTTCGGGAATTTTTTGTGCCCCTTCCACGCGCCATCTCACATCCATCAGAAAATCTCAAGCCTCCTGATGAATTCTCATGCCCATCTGAAGTTTTTGACACATGGCAATCATCGAGAAAAAATCCAAGAGACACTTCATGCAGAAGGACTCTTCAAAATATTTTTCTCAATGATTCTCTAATGCATCGCACAGCTTCCCATGGCATAATTTTTTTCCACCACCCATCAATATAATTTTATCCATACAATGACCAAAAATTAAGGCACTAACATGAGAATGTCATGGAAAAAAATTCAGATTAAGAAGTCACGTGACAAATGGGTTAGAGTCCTTCACAAGTTGGACTCTTGGTTAGGCACATGGATCAGGCTGACAAGATTTCCAACTTCAATGAATTTCCACGATTAAACCAGAAGGAATTTTGACTTTAAAAAACTTTTTTATGCTCAAACTAAAGTTAAGAATCATCTAAAAATTTATTTCATCATGAAACATAGAATAAGCTCAAGGATGAAGGATCCCATCTCATGGGATGCGAAAGCTGTTTTTGCACACAAAAACTGCACCCATGCACAAGAAAAATTCTTGACTCATGGAGACTTGGTTTCCTAGCTCTAAATTTTTATTACATATATCCAAGGCTAAACTAACTCAAACCCAAAATTGATTTGAATTAATTTGACTTTAATTAGCCCAATCTAGAATTAATTTCAAACCCAATTTGAAATAAGGAGCTAGTTTTTTGCAACATGTGCTAGCATGTCAATTTTGCAAACATGATCTAATCCAATTAGATCCCTGATTAATATCCTTTGTGTGTGACCCATTGGGTTCCACATCTTGCCAACAATAGGTCTGAGTTCAAGTCGATTTGATTTGATTAAAATTTAATCTAACCAATCAAGATTCGATCGAGCTAACCCGATTTCAGTAATTAGAACTCTTTCTAATTAGTGATTGAATTAAACTCTTTAATTTGATCAAACCCATAAGACAAGATTGACGTCTAGCAATATATCATGCTACCTAAAAGATATAAAATTTTTGATAAAAATATCAAAAATACCCTTCAATGGAAAGTTACTGTACAGTTTGATCCTGCGATCTCCCTGCACCCTGAATATGACTTTGGATATGGAATGATGTCAAATCCAATATCATACTCATATTTCTTTCAATCTTATATGATGATTCAATTAATAAAATATTAAAAACTTTTTCTAATTTTTATTCTATTTTGATCAAAGGCTTCCTGAATCATCAATCGATCAGAGCAAGTAGGATGCGATCTCTTTTACCAGGAGTGATCGATTCTATGTTGACCTACTCACAATCTCTATACACATTCTACCATATCTAGAACACCCCATACATGACTAAGTCATGAATGAGTATGAACCAAAAATATGGATTCATATATACAAGGTTTTATGATAGTCTCAGGTCAAAGGATTACATACACAACTCCCACTATAAGAAAACATCTCTTGTCAAGTAAGTAAATTCCATAAGATGTTTCTTAAGTCGGATCAATTCAATGAACTCATTCTTTAATGAGCATCCACTTTCTTGTATTAGTATCTCACATAAGTGGCTTATGAGATCTGCCACCCTCTCCATCGAGCATACATAGAAAGTGCTAATCTATCCGGAACATTGATCTCCTACTCAATGCTCCTATGACTAGGAATATTCTAAATAAGAATTTTTAGGATTTTAGTCTGATAGGTATGATCTCATCATAACCCTAAACTCATTTTTCTGATTTATGGAGTTCATCATAATCATTACTAAAGTAAGATGCAGCATATAATGAAAATTTTTTTTATTATTTAAAGAGTCAGTACATAAGTCTGGAAGATTACAAGGAAAATCCATCAAAATACAAATTTCGATTGGCTTGTAGGGCATATTCTTTTCAATCTCCCACTTGCACTAAAGCCAATCGCCCTTATATTTTATCCCCATACAATCGAGATGGCAATCGAACTGCTGCTGTGGTAGAGCCTTAGTGAATGGGTCTGCTATGTTATTCTTTATTTCTACTCGTTCAATGACAACATCTTGTCTTTTAATTATTTCACGAACAAGATGGAACCATCTTAGAATATGCTTGGATTTATGATGAGACCTTGGTTCCTTTGCTTGAGCAACTGCTCAGTATTATCACAGTAAAGTGGTACTAGATTCTTAATCTCAGGAACGATACCCAACTCAGTGATGAACTTCTTCATCCAGACAAATTCCTTGGCGGCTTCACTTACAGCTATATATTCTGCCTCAGTGATTGAGTCAGCTATAGTCTGCTGCTTCGAACTTTTCCAACTAACAGCTCCACCATTAAGAGTAAAGACATACGCTGAAGTGGACTTGCTATCATCAGGGTCTGATTGGAAACTAGAGTCAGAATAACTTTCTAGTTTTAAATCAGATCCTTCATATACCAGAAAAATATCTTTAGTCCTTCTTAGGTACTTAAGAATATTTTTCACTGCTTTCCAATGATCCTCTCCTGGATCAGCCTGAAATCTACTAACTATACCTAAGGTATAGGCAATATCAGGCCTAGTACATAGCAAAGCATACATGATCGACCCTACTACCGAAGCATAGAGAATAGAACTCATTCTATTTTTCTCTTCTGGTGTTTCAGGAGACATCCTTTTAGAGAGATGTATGCCTTGACTCATGGGTAAATAACCTCTTTTACTTCCATCTATGCTAAACCTCTTTAGCACTAAGTCTATGTACCTGGATTGGGACAAGCCTAACATCCTCTTAGATCTATCTCTATAGATCTTTATACCTAGTATATAGGATGCTTCACCTAAATCCTTCATAGAAAACTTACTTGATAGCTATGTCTTGATCGATTGTAACATTGAGATATCATTCCCAATAAGAAGTATATCATCCACATATAAAATTAAGAAGACAATGGCACTCCTACTAGTCTTCTTGTATATGCAAGGTTCATCCACATTTTTGATAAAGCCAAACTCTTTGACTGTAACATCAAATCGGATGTTCCAACTCCTCGAGGCCTATTTTAATCCATAAATAGATTTCTTAAGCTTGCATACTTGATTTTCTCTTCCTTTTGAAATAAATCCTTCTGGCTGAGACATGTAAACCTCTTCCTCAAGATAACCATTAAAGAAGATGATCTTCACATCTATTTGTCAAATCTCATAATCATGGTATACTGCTATTGCAAGCATAATCCATATAGATTTGAGCATGGCAACAGGTAAAAATATTTCATCATAATCAATACCCTATTTTTGCGTAAAATTTTTAGCTACTAATCTAGCTTTTTAGGTTTCAACTTGGCCATCTGCTCCAATCTTTTTCTTATAGACCCATTTGCATCCAATAGGGGTCACATCCTCTGGTGCATCAATCAAAGTCCACACTTGGTTGGAATACATGGAGTCCATTTCGGATTTCATAGCCTCTAACCATTTGTCTTAGTCCCTTCTCATGATGGCTTCCGTATAGGTCAAAGATTCATCATTCTCAATGTGTGGGCTTCATTATTCTCAATAATGAACCCATACCTTATAGGTGCATTCCGCACCCTATCCAACCTTTGAAGAGGAGGTGTACTTTGTGTTTGTACTTTATTAATGGATATTTTTGGTTGAGGATCATCTTATGCTTGCATTTGTAGGTCTTGAACTTCTCTAAGTTCAATTTTCTTCCCACTGCCTCTTTCTAGGATAAACTCTTTTTTCATAAAAGTGGCATATTTACTGACAAACACTTTATGTTAGTAGGATAGTAAAAGAGGTATCCTATACTCTCTTTAGGATAACCTATAAACAAATATTTATCTACCCTAGCACTCAGCTTATGTCCAAAATTTCTTTTAACATAAGCTGGACAGCCCCATATCTTAAGATACTTAAGATTAGGCTTCTTTCCTCTCTAAATCTCATATGGAGTACTTAGCATAGATTTTGAAGGTACTCTATTCAGGATATAGACAACAGTTTCTAGGACATATCTCCAAAAAAAAATTGGCAAATCTGTAAGGCACATCATGGACCGCACCATATCTAATAAAGTGCGATTCCTCCTTTCTGCTACATCATTTAGCTATGGTGTATAGGGAGGGGTCCATTCTGAGAGAATTCTATTTTTTTTAAGATGATCTAAAAATTCATTGGATAAGTATTCTCCTCCTCGACCAGATCAAAAGATTTTAATACTTTTTTCAGTTTGTTTCTCGATCATACTTTGATACTCTTTAAATTTATCAAAGGCTTCGAATTTGTGTTTCATAAGATACATATATCCAAACCTAGATAAATCATCAGTGAACATTATAAAATAAGAGTATCCTCCTCTGGCTTCTGTTGTCATAGGACCACATACATCAGTATGTATAAGTCCTAATAACTCACTTATCCTTTCTCCATGTCCACTCAATGGAGTCTTAGTCATTTTTCTCATAAGACAAGATTCACAAGTACCTAATGATTTATAATCATAAGGATCAAAGAACTCTTTTTTGTATAACTTGTTAATCCTTGTCTCACTTATATGACCAAGCCGACAATGCCAAAGTAAAGTATTATTCAACTCTTCTCTCTTTCGCTTTTTACTTTCATTAATATGAAAAATATTGTCATTAGATAGAATTAGAAGACCATTATTAATAACGCCATGACAAATAATTTCATTAGAAAAAGAAATTGAGCAACTATTACTCTTTTCATTTATTTCATAACCTTATTGCAATAGTAACGATACAGAAATAATATTTCTAATAATTTTAGACATATAATAATAGTTTTCTAGCTCTAAGATCTTTTCAAAAGGTAACTTTAACATATATGTCCCTACAGTCTCTGCTTGGATTGACTCTCTGCCAATGCTGTAGAGCTCAAAGTCACCCTTCTTCAGCACTCTAACATTCTGCAGCCCCTGCAATGACTTGCAGATATGAGAACCACAGGCGATATCCAATACCCAAGAGTCTGAATTGGAAGAACTTAATGACAAAATTGTATGTATCTCATACATACATTTTGGTGCATCGCTTGCACCTGCCATTACAGTTGCAAGATATAACTTGCAATTTTTTTTTCAGTGTCCTGCCTTGCCGCAGTGAAAGCAAGTACCCTATCCGGAGACTTTCTTCCCCTTCTTCTTCATCTTGCCACCCTTAGGATTCAGTGCTTTCTTTGAACCCTCAAAATTTGACTTCTTCTTAGAGATTTTACCCATAAGAAGAAGTGGAGCCTTTTCTTTCTTAATATGGCTCTCAGCTATCTTAAGCATATTTAACAGCTCAGGCAAGGAGGTGTTCAGTTTGTTCATATGATAGTTCATAACAAACTGAGTGAATGACTCGAGGAGAGATTACAGGATCAAATCCTGACTTAATTCTCCATCCATCACAAAATCAAGTTGCCCCAATCTAGTGATCAGATCAATGACCTTCAGGACATGGTCTTGTACGGATGATCTCTCAGTCATTCTAGTATGGAATAACTACTTAGATATCTCATATCTAGTAGTTCTACTATGTTCTCCATACAACTCTTTTAGATTGATGAGTATGGATTGAGTATCTATGCTCTCATGCTGCCTCTGCAACTCATTGCTCATAGAGGCCAGTATGATGTACTTGACAGTCAAACTGTCATTCTTCCACATCCTGTATGTGGATACCTCCTCTTCTATGGCATCATCTCTATGGCATCATCCCCAACCTCTTGTGGTTCAGAGATGTCAAGAATATAGGAGAGCTTCTCCTGTGTGAGTACGATCTTTAAATTTCTCAACCAGTCTACATAATTGGGATCGGTCAACTTGTTGGAATCTAAAATTCCTCGTAATGATAGTAAAGATTCATTTGTAGAATTTAATTTATAATAATTAAAGAATATTACATAAACAAACAACTCATATTGACTCATACAATTAAATAAGGTCTTTAGATTTAATTATGCCTCCCACTATTTTATCAAACATCATAACCCTCTACTATGATGAACGAGATATATTTCATATTTATCTTAGTGAGATTGAGATCCTAATTCCTCATAATGATCTTGTGTTAACACAACAAACCCTTATGAGTTTATAGGTAGAAAACTCTTTCCAATTACATCTCATACAATTCTCAATATTATATCTTAGCCTCTAAAATATTATTAGCCTTATGTTAACACAACAAGCTATAATATTTTAGTTAAGTTTGATCCTTCATTTCAATACAGTCAAATTCTAATATAACTGTCCTTGTGTTAACACAACAAAGTAGTATATTCAAAATTGCCGTAAGCATCTTCTATGCACCAGGATTATGTTATATCAATCCTTATGAAAACCTCATGTTAACACAACAAACTAGCCATAGTTCATGATGTAACATTAACCTAGCATGAAGGAAGGCCCTTAATAGTGTTTTCAATATTAGGGTTTTTCAATATCAAGATCGCTTAATCAAATTGGCCAGGTAAGTAAGATGGGGGTCTCCCCATTATTTTTCTTAGACATCAATAAATTAGCCAGGTTAGACAACGAAACTAATTAAAGAACCAGCTATAGCACTTTTCTAGACACCAATTGATCAATTGATCAAGAATTGGTTAACCCATAGTTGCATATCACTACCACTTAATATAATTTTCTAATGAGGGTTTTTATTTAGTCTCATGTACATTCTAACTATATAATACCCATTTATGTATCAACATTAAAACTTTCTACATGTGTAAGTGTAACATATGGACATTCATCATCCTAGGACAACCTTGCAGTATAATCCCGTTATGCTAGGATAACCTTATGTCAAGATGATGAAGTGGTGAATCATATATGCATTATTTTATATCATCATATGAAAGCATAAATCATTTATAGTATAAATCATACTATAGATCACATAAATATTATGTATATATGATTGAACCAAACAAGGCCGGCTCTGATACCACTGTAGAGTTTCAGGGTGGGCATGCATAGCAGAAAACATAATGAATTTCAAAATTTTAATTAAGAAATTATAAATATTAAATCCTTAAATCAGAATCTTCTTGATGATTAACAATCATATATAAGATAAATTCAAGATTAAATTTAAGTTATAGAAGAATACCTGCAGCGCTTAATCCAAATTTCGGCAGAATCTCCACCAGGCGCCCAAGTGTTCACCCTTCAACGGTGATCCACACAGGGCTATGATTAGGACACCAACTCTTTAAGATGATTCTTCCTCAAAAATTCTCACTCTGAGAATTTTCTTGAACACCAGGACCTCAAGACCCTCTTCCTCTTCTCCTAGCCTTCCTATCCCTACCTTTCTTCTCTCCTTGTCTTCCTTAATTCTCTTCCTAGACTCTTATCCTAAAATCGAACTTGTCCTTACTATTTTTAGACTTGTCCTAACAAGAGAAGGAAGAGACTAATTAGACAATAGGGAGAGGATGTTAGAAAGAAAGAAGAAATTGGAAATCTGAATGAATCCAATCTCCTGGTGCACCCCCCTTTAAATACTTAGCGATGGGTTGCCTTCGGGAATTTTTCGTGCCCCTTCCACATGCCATCTTGCATCCATCAGAAAATCTCATGCTTTTTGATGAATTCTCATGCCCATATAAAAGTTTTTGACACATGGCAATCATCAAAAAAAATTTAAGAGACACTTCATGAAGAAGGACTCTTCGGAATATTTTTCTCGATGATTCTCCGATGCATCGCACAGCTTCCCATGGCATAATTTTTTTCCACCACCCATCAATGTAATTTTGTCCATCCAATGGCCAAAAATTAAGGAACTAACATGAGAATGTCAAAATTCAGATTAAGAAGTCATGTGACAAATGGGTTAGAGTCCTTCACAAGTTGGACTCTTGGTCAGGCGCATGGATCAGGCTGATAGGATTTTCAATTTCAACAAATTTTTATAATTAAATCAAAAGGAATTTTAACTTTAAAAAAAATTATTTATGCTCAAAATAAAGTTAGCAATCATTCAAAAATTTATTTCATCATGGAACAAAGGATAAGCATAAGGATAAGGCATCCCATCTCATGGGACGCGAAAGCTGTTTCTGCACACAAAAACTGTACCCATGCACAAGAAAAATTCTTGACTCATGGAGACTTAGTTTCCTAGCTCCAACTTTTTGATACATGTATCCAAGGGCTGAGCCAACTCAAATCTAAAATTTATTTTAATTAATTTGCCTTTAATTAGCCCAATCTAGAATCAATTTCAAACCCGATTCAAAACAAAGAGCTAGTTTTTTGTAATATGTGCTAGCATGTCAATTTTGCAAACATGATCTAATCCAATTAGATCTATGATCAATATCCTTTGTGTGTGATCCATTGGGTTTCACATCTAGCCAGCAATAGGTTTGAGTTCAAGTCAACTTGATTTGATTAGAATTTAATCTAACTGATCTAGATCCAATCGAGCTAACCCGATTTCAGCAATTAGAACTCTTTCTAATTAGTGATTGAATTAAACTCATTAATTTGATCAAACCCATAAGACAAGATTGATGTCTAGAAATGTATCATGTCTACCTAGAAGATATAAAATTTTTGATAAAAATATCAAAAATACCCTTCAGTGGAAAGTTACCACGCAATTTGATCCTGCGATCTCCCTGCACCCTGAATATGACTCTGGATATGAAATGATATCAAATCCAATATCATACTCATATTTCTCTCAATATTATATAATAATTTAATTAATAAAATATTAAAAAAAATTTCTAATTTTTATTCTGCTTTGATCAAAGGCTTCCTGAATCATCAATCGATCAGAGCAAGTAGGATGCGATCTCCTCTTATCAAGAGTGATCGATTCCATGTTGACCTACTCACAATCTCCATACACATTCTACCATATTTAGAACATCCTGTACATAACTAAGTCATGAATAAGTATGAACCAAAAATATGGATTCATGTATACAAGGTTCTATGGTAGTCTCAGGTCAAAGGATTACATGCACAACTCCCACTATAAGAAAATATCTCTTGACAGGTAAGTAAATTTCATAAGATATTTTTTAAGTCAGATCAATTCAGTGAACTCATTCTCTAATGAGCATCCACTTTCTTGTATTAGTGTCTCACACAAGTCGCTTATGAGATCTACCACCCTCTCCATCGAGCATACATAGAAAGTGCTAATCTATCTGGAACATTGATCTCCTACTCAATGCTCCTATGACTAGAAATATTCTAAATCAGAATTTTTAGGATTTTTGGTCTCATAGGTATGATCTCATCATAATCCTAAACTTATTTTCTAATTTTTGGGGTTCATCATAATCATTACTAAAGTAAGATGCAGCATATAATAAAAAATAACTTTTATTATTTAAAGAGTCAATACATAAGTCTGGAAGATTACAAGGAAAATGCATCAAAGTACAAATTTTGATTGGCTTGTCGGGCATATTTCTTTCATTCTCAACACCTTGAGAATATACAAAAATCATATTTGTTAATTTCTAAGATAAATCATAGACACATAAATATGATTGAAACAAAAAGCCCTTTATTAATAATCAAACATATTATAAGTATAAAATTAAATCCTGAAATTACAAAATGTGTCAGCTAATAATTGGCTTCTAGGACACAAATCTAACAGATTTGAGGCATCTCCTTCTCTCTATCTCTTTCTTCACGTGAATAATTTCCTACTAAATAGGGATTGGGCGGCACATAAGGAGTTTTAGATGAAGTGGCTATTAGAGGCATGCTTTAAAAGCCAGACTGGCTGACACATGTACACATTCTAGGGATATAATTTTTATTATTAAATTTTTGAAATAAATAAATTTAGATTATTTTTTATTCATGTTGTATTTAAATTATGTTCATGAATTATCAGAGAAATTAACAGATGATGATACATATTCTCAAGAGTTAAAACTTTGAGGCACGTGTCATTATAGTTAATTTTTAAATACTCCCGATCGATGGATCATCAGGGAGATGGTGACTGATCTAAATAGATCGATGCACAGATTGCTTTCCTTTATGAGTAGATAAGTCTCGAGTCTACGGTGTGGAGAAACTGAAATGAGAGTATAGGTGCTTGATAGAGATCAAAGATACTGAGTATGACCAACATGAGAAGTCACTAGGATGGCTACCCACTCGTTAGTGACTTACTCAAAGTTATAATTGTGTAGATAGTTCTTTAACCTATGGTGTCTCGACTGTTCATAGTAGAGTTGCTATAGTTTGACTGCATGATTACTTGGTTACCTAGCCATTCAAAATCTTATAGTGTATATTGGCTACAGTAAGTCCATTGTAGGAATAGGATGTGCACCAAGATAGGATCTGTCGACTCTGGTAGACAGGGAGAGTCCTATGCAATTCATGAGACTGAGTCTTAAAATCTATAGCCATGGTAAGTGAATGATGAAAAAGAGTTTCCATAAGATTTCATATGAACTCAAGTTGATTGAATCTGGCATATGACGAACGAACGAGTTTGATGAGTTATTTTTGACTTGCATCTTATTGGGACTCACAACAGAAGATCCATACTATATAGTAACTATATCTAGAGGTTCAATATTTCATTTTACTAGATTACTACTACATACTGCTAGGTATCATTAGTGGATAGTAAGACTCATCGAGCATCTTTCTGATAATCGATGATCCTTGATAGATAGAGCTAGAAGTATTCCAACCCATTGAAAGGAGTTTCGATGATATTACGATAGAGATCATAATATATCCCACTATCAGACAGAATAGAACCTATGAAGTCACACACAAAAGAGATCTTTATCTGATCAGACGGTTGAATTATGATTATAAATTATAATAAAAATTAATTATCAATATGATTGACAATACAAAAGTTGTAATTAACTAATTTACTAAGTGTTAGTAAATTGTAGGAGGATCAATTGACAATTGGATTGCTGTTTGACTCAATTTGATTGAGCTATTGGGTTCAAATCAGATCTAATTATGAGATAACCCAATTACATAAGAAGATCAATTCTTTGTTTGACTAGAACTTGATTGAATCAATTTTCTAATCAGATTAAGATTTAATTTAGATTTAATTAAGTTCTTAACTAGACTAGAAATTAATATAATTTGTTTGCTAACAAATCCTAATATGGTTAAGATTAAATCAAATTTAAATTGGATTTAAATTAGTAAACAAATGAATCCTAGTTGGACGAAGATTTCTCCTTGGTGCCACCTCTCTCCTTGCACCACCTAAGCCCAACACCAAATCTGATTTGGTGTGTGGTTGAACTAGCCCAAGCATCTCCATGCCATCTCTCTTATATCTATTTTTGGTTGAGATTAAATCTAATTTAATCGAGTTTTGATTGGATCAAAATAGGACTTTCACTTTGATTGGGTTTCATCTTAACAAACCTAGGAAAACTCTAAGCCCTTTAACCCTTGGACACCATCTATAAATAAGGGGCCTTATCGGTGTGGGAGAGCATCTGAAATCCTACCTTGGGCATCAGATTTTGGGTATGAACATGTTGAAATTCGGGGTTTGGTGCATACATATGTGTTTTAAAAATTTTATTTTCTAAATACTGCAGTAGAGAATAAGATTAAAATATTTTTAATCTAAATTATACATGCATGAAAATATAAAATTACATGGATCTATCTCATATGCTGAAATTGATATATGCTGAATTCAGATTGTGATCAAATCACATATCTATTTCATAATCTTTTTCTTCAAATCTGGATCTGAAAAAGAAGAGGTTCTCTCTTAGCCACACAAGTATTCGACCTCTATGAGTATCCACTTGGGATCAATCTGGAACAATCCTCTATAATTTGAATTTTGGTTCTTCCAAAATTCAGCCTGCTAAATCTGAACGAAGGCTGGATCACGATCAATGCTTGATCTTTCTCCTTGATCTTCTTCTTCTCATCTTCTTTAGAGTTTTTCCTTGCTTTATGTTGCTATAAAATACCAGCAACCAGCAAATTATGGGACGTCCAACACCTTGGGTGCGGAACTCTTTAGGACTCGCATCCCAAGGGATGGGCGTGTAGAATGCCCAAAAGAAGAGAAAGGAAGAGGAAGAGAGGGCGTGGGGAGAGACTTTGGGTGTGAGGGGCTCTTGGTTTTGATACTCTAGGAACCTTAGGGGAGGTTCCTTTAAATAGGCATAAGGATTGAATCCTATTCAATCACATAATATATGTCCTACTTGCATTAGGTTTCCTATTAACTTAAGTTATCCAACTTACTTTAGGAGACCCTTTAGGTGCTAATAATTGGAGCCCTTGCACCCATAATTAGACACTCCAAAATGCACCCAATGTTGGAAATGTATCCAAAAAGCCAATCGTCAAGCTGTTGACGGTTGAGCAACCAAGTATTGTAATTGATTTGTTAATAAATAAAATATATTTGGCATTTTCATCATAAGCTTTCATCTTCTAATGAACTCCGTTGTTATGATGAAGTTCTTAGGACTATTTAGATTCATAAAGAGAGAATTTATCGATTAGTCCTTAAAACTGTTCACGATCAAATGATAGGCTGTTAATAAGGACAACAGCTTCTATCGAGCATAGGTCGCTGTAGGCCATATGGGTTGGTTGTCCTCTTAACCAAGGAGTGTGGAGACACTGGTATGGCATACAGGTGAGATGTAAGGATACATCATCATTGAACATGACCAACTCTAGAGTATTCTGCTGTCGAGAATATCTCTGATGGGATATAGGTATAAGTGTCCCTTAGACTTGAGATCGCCTCAGTGACTTGCAAGCAACTCACTGTGCTTTGGTACTGGACTAACTGAATTTCTAATTCAGAGATGGAAGGCTTCTGGGCACAGTCAAGTACTTGCGAAGTCAGAGTGTGATCGAGATGGGATTGACCACTCCAAGAGTTGGAGAAGAATGAGTCACTGTATTTCAATTTAGCAAAACCTTGGCCAGGGTAATCCATCAGATGGATTTGATATTTTGAAATACAATGTGGACAACCTGATTAGAGTTGACAGTTAAACTCTGGGGTGTCCTATGATCATTTTGGTCAAGGGGATGAATTATATGAAAACTATATCCGCATGGGTTCTAAGGATGTTGTTCTACACATTCGACTTATCCGATCGTGGGTACCATTGCTAGATGGTCACTTCGATTGGTATAAGAATTTGTTCCTATACTACTAGCTTAGGTTCGGACCTATGAGGTCACACACATTAGAGTTTATGATCCGATCGGATGGTTGATCAACGATTAAGAATCATTCTAGGGTTAAATGATCAATACGATTGACATTTAACCCAGTGCAAGTGTTGCAGGAGGATCTATTAGCAATTCGATTGCTGATTGGCTTAATTTGATTAAGCCAATGGGCTGAGATTAAGTCTAATTAAATATAATTTAATTAAATTTAGTTTGGGCTTGATTGGATCAATCCAATTGGTTTATTGGATAAGCCAAGTGTAAGAAAAACTAGTCCTAGTTCAACTAGGACTTGGGTCAATCTAATTTCTAATTTGATTAAAAAATTAAATCAAATTAAATCTAATTTAATCTGATTAAATTAGGTTCTTAATTGGGTTAAGACCTATTTTAATTGGTTGATCTAATTTTGATTTGATTTGGTTTAGGAAACCAAATTAAAACAAGTCATAAGACAGAATCCTAGTAAGACTAGGATTCCACCTTGCGCCACATAAGCCTTCTCCACCCCTCTCTCTTATTCAACGCTAATCTTCACTTATTTTGTGCGACAAAAGCCCTCTCCCAGATCTCTCCCACGTTCACAAAAGGTCTCCTCTCTTCTTTCTTACATGGAAGGTGGTTTGGATCAAATCTAAAAGGAATAAGTTTGGATTTCGAATTCTATGAGATAGAGTTTTAGAAATCCAAAACTCTTTTAATTTTGCACCGAATTTATCCAAATTTTTTTTTAAATTTTCATGGATTTTAGGGTATACATTGTGCACCCTTTTCTGGTAATCCATTCACAAAAATATGAAGGAGGTGCTCAAGAGTTGGGCGTCCCTTAACTTGCCATGTTTGGATAAGCCTTGACTAGGTGTTTGACCTAGACAAGGACTCTATCATATCTCTCTATATAAGATGAGTTTCTTCATAAATTTTAGGAGAAATCAGATATTTGAGAGACCTTTGTGCCATCCAAAAATCAAAGAGAAATACCTTTGGGTCGTGGAGATATAAAAGATGCAAGTTTGGGTGTCTAGAGAGAAAAATGTGAAGAAGAAGAGGGTCTTCTTCTAGGGTTTTTGTTTTCATATCTTTCCTCCCTCCATCTTGAGTTTTCTGAGAGTGTCCAGATTTGAAACTCCTCCTTCTACTTTCCATCTTTAGAAGAGTCCAAATCAAGAAGAAGGAGGCACCTGATCAACCATCAAAGAAGGATCAGCACAGTACTAGCATACTGTGCTGATTTCCTGAAGCAGGACTTCTGATCGAGATTCGTGGGCTCGTGTGGATGACTCCTAGAGGTCGGATGCATGTGCGGCTTGCAACATCATCCTTAAGCCCGGATCAGCGAGGTTAGAGTGTCTAACTTGCAAGGTAATAGATCTGATCTATTGTTTAATACATACATTAGATGAGTATAGAAACATGTTGATATGATCAACATGTAGTTTATGCTATATTTATATATTTTAATTTTGATTTAATGCTATATAATAATCATGTAATAGGATCTTAGATCTAGGGATTCTCTGATTTTAGAAAATAAATTTTGATTTATTTTAGTCTTCCGCTGTATGATCTTGAAAAAGTTTTAAGATCTAACCCTGAAACCCTAGATCTGGTTCCTACAATTAGTATCAGAGCCTAGGTTCTTTATTACATGATTATTGATATATGCTTAGATTATTTTTTAGATTAGATCTAATTTATAATCTGATTATTAAATCTAAAATTAAAATTTTAGATCAATCACAAACTGCAAGGTTGTCCTGCTATAAGGTTTACCCCTTACAGTGCAAAGGTTGTCCTAGTTTGTGTAGATCTATCTTTAATCATAAATTTGTTAGATATGATCTAGATTAAATTTATGATTTATTAGATTTAAAAGATATTTAAATCTGAAATAAAATCTCTTTGTTAATAATTTTTGTGCAAAGAAATTATTTAAATTTGAAATTGTTTCAATTACATGAACCTGTTTAGATTAGATCTAAAGTAGTTTCATGTTTATTTCACTTGCATCTTGATTATGAATCAAACATGCAATATGGTTGGTAGAATCATATTGTAAAATTATTTTACAAATATGAAAATTATTTTTTGAAAAGCCAAACCCAACCCTCAGCCCAAAACTTAATTAAGAATTAAGAAGTTGTTTGAATAGGTTCTAGGATTGTGAATTGAAGAACCTAAGACACAAATCATAACACATTGGGTTAATGGGTTAGTGAGAATTAGGTCCATTAATTGGGTTAGACCTATGGTTAGATTAAAGATGGACTTAATTAGAGAATTGACTAAATCTAATCAATTGTTGTCTTAGATTAGGTCAAGGATTCTCTAGATCAATTACAATAGTTGTAGTTGGTCAAGTCCATGTCTTTAACGAGAACCAAATGGACTTGATTCTTGGCTAAGCGGTCAAGCACGAACTGTTAGGTTGATCTAATCGAAACTAATTAAACCAGTTGGTGTCTAAGGTAAACCAGACCGGTGGTTTTTAATTGGGAGCCCGCTTACCTGGCCATTTCTGATGGTGTCTAAGGCAAGCTTTGGCAGACCCTCCCATTGATCGAACTTACCTGGCCTCTTGGTGAAATTATGTTTTGATCGGATCACTTGACTATTCGAGCTGACCCATGTCAGCTAGGTAAATCAGTGTGACTGATTTAGGTGCTCCTTGACCAGCCCTTTTAATGGTCTCCCTTAAGCTGACTTGGTGAAGCCAGTGGGAGGATCATGATAAGCTGGTTCATCAGACCTCATCCTCTATATTATTTAAATCTCTAAAATTATTAGGTCCTTAAAATGATAAAGTTATGGAGATAACTGAGTCATAGCCTCCCATTAAGGTGTTTGATAATGAGTCTATTAACTCAATAATCATTGCAGACCCAAAGGCCTGGTGCTTGTTGACTAATGGAATTATCACTCATCATATGAAACTTGGAAGTGTCTCTCTAATGGTGGTTAGGTGAGCCAACCAAAGTTGGGCTTAATCATTCGTTGGTTAGATACACCATGTATGATCATGTTAATGGTTGGACCTAACTGGATCCTTACAGTGGAGGCCAAAGCCTACTGATTAAGTTTCTGGGGCAAAATTAAAATTACTAGAAATTGTTTAGAGAATAATTAGTTATGAACCTACCCTTAGATGTACATGGGTTGACCAACCAAAGTTGAGCTTGTGTGCAGTCTAAGTGGATTCTAGTACCCGCTAAGGAATTAGGGTAATTCCTCGAGTTGGAGGTAGAGGCTACCAATTCGAATAAAATAGTGGGAGAAACTTTTGATTAAAGTCCAAATCTTTAGGTTTAATGAATCAATTACTAATTAGGTTATGGTTCTCCTTTGTGCAAATATGGCCACTTCCCTATCGCTCCGATCATTGTTGGACAATGATAAGTTGGTGGGATCCAACTTCGGTAGCTGGTACCGAAAGTTGAAGATAGTCCTGGAGCATGAACGGATCCTATATGTGATAATGGATCCTGCACCTGAGGAGCCAGCTGTCAATGCATGTGGAACAGTCAGAGACACTTACCAGAAGTGGCTCAATGACCGGACCATGGTGCGCTGTATCATGCTGGCTATCATGAGCGACGAGTTCAGTCGCAGATTCGAGAGGCTCAGCCAAAGGACATGCTTCAAATGTTGGAGGATACCTTTGGCACACCCGATGACGTAGAGAGGCACAAGACTAGTTGTGCCATCTTCAATGTCAAAATACGGGATGGTGCCTCTGTCACTGATCATGTATTGTACATGACCGAGCTGATGGAACGATTGAGCAAGCTCGGCTTTCCCTTGCATGAGCAACTTGGGAAAGATGCAATACTGAACTCGCTGCCCAAGTCTTATCTCTCATTCCTCACTCATTATAGAATGACAAAGCCTGAAGAGAACTACCACGGGTTACTGGGTTGCTTCAGAACTTTGAGAAGGATCACCAACTTCACAAGGAGTCGGTGAACTCAGTGGGAGGTTCATCTTCTGGTTCTTGACCCTTTGAGAAAGAGAAGAAGAACAAGAAGAAGAAAGTGAAGAAGGTGCAAGTTCAGGCTGGGACATCAGTGCAGAGCCAGACCAAAAAGATCAAGCCTGATAAGAGTCTATTCTACTGGCAAGCACCCTAGATTAGATAGTGTGTCAGATATCTACTTTTGGCACTGTAGGCTAGGTCATATAAACAAGAACAGAATAAACAGGTTGACTCAAGAGGGAATCCTCGAAGTTAGTGATTGTGAATCACTTCCAACCTGTGAGTCCTGTCTTCTTGGTAAAATGACCAAGTCACCTTTTACTGGAAAAGGTGAGAGAGCTACTGAGCTCTTGGGCCTAGTACATACTGATGTATGCGGGCCCATGAGCACCAGTGCTAGAGGTTGATATTTCTACTTCATAACTTTCACGGATGACCTATCCCGATATGGATATGTCTATCTGATGAAACATAAGTCGGATTCATTTGAAATGTTCAAACGATTCCGAAGTGAAGTAGAAAAACAAACTGGGAAGAGTATTAAAACTCTTCGATCTGATCGAGGAGGAGAATATCTTTCAGTGAGTTTCTCACATATCTAGGAGAGAATGGGATTCTCTCCCAATGGACTCCTCAGAACACCACAGCATAATGGTGTGTCTGAAAGGAGGAATCGGACTCTGTTAGACATGGTCCGATCCATGATGGGTTTTGCTAGCTTGCCGATATCCTTCTGGGGATATGCACTCGAATCGGCCTGTTATCTGTTAAATAGGATTCCAAGTAAGTCTGTAATTAAGACTCCATATGAGATATGGACGGGACGTAAGCCAGCACTTTCACACCTTAGGGTCTGAGGGTGCCCGGCCTATGTCAAACGATTAGTCACAAACAAACTTGGACCTAGGTCTGACAAATGCTCATTCATAGGGTACCCCAAAGAGACAAAAGGATATTTTTTCTACCATGCTGATGAACAAAAGGTGTTCGTCAGCCTTAAGGCAATCTTTTTAGAAAAGGAGTTCCTTGGTGAAGGAACCGTTGCCTCTAAGGTTGAACTGATGAAGTTCAACAGGTAGAAGGACCGACACCAATAGCTGAACCTGAGTCGGATATGATTAGATCAGATCCGGAGCCCAATGTACCTGCACCATTAAGGCGATCTGGTAGAGTACCGCATCAACCGGACAGATACTACGGTTTCTTGGTCCGGGATAGTGATCCCATCGAACTTGATGAGAATAATGAGGATCCGATCACCTATATGGATGCAATGCAGAGACCTGATTCGAGAAATGGCTTGAAGCCATGAAATCCGAAATGGAGTCCATGAAAGTCAACGATGTATGGACATTGGTTGACCCACCTGAAGGGGTTAAACCCATTGGGTGAAATGGGTCTTCAAAAGGAAGAGGGGCGCAGACGGAAAGGTGGAGACCTATAAAGCCCGTCTGGTCATCAAGGGGTATCGTCAACTTATAGTATTGACTATGACGAGACATTTTTCCCTGTGGCAATGCTCAAATCCATTCGGATAATGCTTGCAATAGCTGCCCATCTGGATTATGAAATCTGGCAGATGGATGTAAAGACAGCTTTCCTGAATGGAGAGCTGACCAAGAGGTGTATATGATACAACCTGAGGGGTTTACATCCACAGATGAGTCCAAGGTGTGCAAGCTTCAGAGATCCATTTATGGATTGAAGCAAGCTTCTCGGAGTTGGAACATGCATTTTGATAAGGTGATCAAAACGTATGGCTTCATTAAGAATGGAGAAGAGCCCTGCATCTATAAATGGGCAAATGGTCCAGTTGTGGTATTCCTTATCTTGTACGTGGATGACATTCTCTTAATCGGGAATGACATCCCCGCACTACAGGAATAAAAGTTTGGTTGTCATCACAGTTCTCCATGAAGGACTTGGGTGAAGCATCCTACATCCTAGGGATGAAGATCTATAGGGATAGATCTAAAAGGATGCTTGGATTATCCCAGTCCATGTACATAGACACTGTGCTGAAGAAGTTCAGCATGGAGAATTCCAAGAAGGGCTATCTACCGATAGGCCAAGGAATTTCTCTCTCTAAGAAGGATTGTCCGACAACTCCTGAAGAGAGAGAGCGTATGAGTAGAGTCCCATATGCTTCAGCCGTGGGATCTATCATGTACGCCATGATATGTACAAGACCAGATGTGCATACTCACTAGGAGTAGTGAGTAGATATCAATCTGATCCTGAAGAAAACCACTGGAAAGTGGTTAAAGCCATCCTTAAGTATTTGAGAAATACTAAGGACCAATGGTTGGTTTATGGCGAGTCAGATCTGAAACTTGTGGGGTTCACAGACTCCAGCTTCAATCTGACCATGATGACAGGAGGAGCGTGTCGGGTTATATCTTTACTCTGAATGGTGGAGCCATCTGCTGGAAGAGTTCCAAGCAGCATACTGTGGCAGACTCTGTTTGTGAAGCGGAGTACATCGCAGCATCGGATGCCGCGAAGGAAGCTGTGTGGCTGAGGAAATTCATCAACGAGCTCGGAGTAGCACCCTCCCTCAATGGTCCAGTCCTGCTCTACTGCGACAGCACTGGTGCCATAGCTCAGGTGAAGGAACCCAAAGCACATCAGCAGACGAAGCACATCTTGCGCCGCTTCCACCTGGTCCGGGAGATCATGGATCGAGGTGACGTCGACCTACAGAAGATCGACGGAAAGGAGAACCTGGCCGACCCCTTAACTAAAGCCCTGGAGATAAAGGAGTTCGACAACCACAAGTCGAAGATGGGTATTAGATACTGTGCGAGTGGCTTTAGGACAAGTGGGAGTTGTTGGGAAATGTGTCCCAAAAAGCCAATCGTCAAGCTGTTGACGGTTGAGCAACCAAGTATTGTAATTGATTTGTTAATAAATAAAATATATTTGGCATTTTCATCATAAGCTTTCATCTTCTAATGAACTCTGTTGTTATATTGAAGTCCTTAGGACTATTTAGATTCGATAAAGAGAGGATTTATCGATTAGTCCTTAAAACTGTTCACGACCAAATGATAGGCTGTTAATAAGGACAACAGCTTCTATCGAGCATAGGTCGCTGTAGGCCATATGGGTTGGTTGTCCTCTTAACCAAAGAGTGTGGAGACATTGGTATGGCATATAGGTGAGATGTAAGGGTACATCATCATTGAACGTGACCAACTCCAGAGCATTCTACTGTCGAGAATGTCTCTGATGGGATATAGGTATAAGTGTCCCTTAGACTTGAGATCGCCTCAGTGACTTGCAAGCAACTCACTGTGCTTTGGTACTGGACTAACTGAATTTTTAATTCAAGGATGGAAGGCTTCTGGGCACAGTCAAGTACTTGCAAAGTCAGAGTGTGATCGAGATGGGATTGACCACTCCAAGAGTTGGAGAAGAATGAGTCGCTGTATTTCAATTTAGCAAAACCTTGGCCAGGGTAATCCATCAGATGGATTTGATATTTTGAAATACAATGTGGACAACCTGATCAGAGTTGACAGTTAAACTCTGGGGTGTCCTATGATCATTTTGGTCAAGGGGATGAATTATATGAAAACTATATCCGCATGGGTTCTAAGGATGTTGTTCTACACATTCGACCTATCCAGTCGTCGGGTACCATTGCTAGATGGTCACTTCGATTGGTATAGAAATTTGTTTTATACTACCGGCTTAGGTTCAGACCTATGAGGTCACACACATTAGAGTTCATGATCCGATCAGATGGTTGATCAATGATTAAGAATCGTTCTAGGGTTAAATGATCAATACGATTGACATTTAACCCAGTGCAAGTGTTGCAGGAGGATCTATTAGCAATTCGATTGCTGATTGGCTTAATTTGATTAAGCCAATGGGCTGAGATTAAGTCTAATTAAATATGATTTAATTAGATTTAGTTTGGGCTTGATTGGATCAAGTTCAATTGGTTTATTGGATAAGCCAAGTGCAAGGAAAAACTAGTCCTAGTTCAACTAGGACTTGGTCAATCTAATTTCTAATTTGATTAGAAAATTAAATCAAATTTAAATCAATTTAATCTTATTAAATTAAGTTCTTAATTAGATTAAGACCTATTTTAATTAGGTTGATTTAATTTTGATTTGATTTGGTTTGGGAAACCAAATTAAAACAAGTCATAACACAGAATCCTAGTAAGACTAGGATTCCACCTTGCGCCACATAAGCCTTCTCCACTCCCTCTCTCTTATTCAATGCCAATCTCCACTTATTTTGTGTGATAAAAGACCTCTCCCAGATCTCTCCCACGTTCACAAAAGGTCTCCTCTCTTCTTTCTTACATGGAAGGTGGTTTGGATCAAATCTAAAAGGAATAAGTTTGGATTTCGAATTCTATGAGATAGAGTTTTAGAAATCCAAAACTCTTTCAATTTTGCACCGAATTTATCCAAATTTTTTTTGAAATTTTTGTGGCTTTTAGGGTATACATTGTGCACCCTTTTTTGGTGATCCATACATGAAAATATGAAGGAGGTGCTCAAGAGTTGGGCGTCCCTTAACTTGCCATGTTTGGATAAGCCTTGACTACGTGTTTGACCTAGACAAGGACTCTATCATATCTCTCTATATAAGATGAGTTTCTTTATAAATTTTAGAGAAAGTCAAAGATTTGAGAGTCCTTTCTGCCATCCAAAAATCAAAGAGAAATACCTTTGGGTCATGGAGATATAAAAGACACAAGTTTGGGTATCTAGAAAGAAAAATATGAAGAAGAAGAGGGTCTTCTTCTAGGGTTTTTGTTTTTATATCTTTCCTCCCTCCATCTTGAGTTTCCTGAGAGCGTCTCAGATCTGAAACTCCTTCTTCTACTTTCCATCTTTGGAAGAGTTCAAATCAAGAAGAAGGAGGCATCTGATCAACCATCAAAGAAGGATCAGCACAGTACTAGCATACTGTGCTGATTTCCTGAAGCAGGACTTCTGATCGAGATTCGTGGGCTCGTGTGGATGACTCCTAGAGGCCGGATGCATATGCGGCTTGCAACATCATCCTTAAGCCCGGATCAGCAAGGTTAGAGCATCTAACTTGCAAGGTAATAGACCTGATCTATTGTTTAATACATACATTAGATGAGTATAGAAACATGTTGATATGATCAACATGTAGTTTATGTTATATTTATATATTTTAATTTTTGATTTAATACTATATAATAATCATGTAATAGAATCTTAGATCTAGGGATTCTCTAGTTTTAAAAAATAAATTTTGATTTATTTTAGTCTTCCGCTGTATGATCTTGAAAAAGTTTTAAGATCTAACCCTGAAACCCTAGATCTGGTTCCTACACCCAAGAGACACCCCATAAGAGAACTAAAAGTCCTCTAATCAATGGACACACCCAACTTGATCAAATCAAGGTGGTGCCCAAAAATAACTATCAAAAAAATTAATTAGAGACTTGCATCCTTAATTAATATGATTCATAACCTTAGACATCCAATAATTAGAGTCCCATAAATATTATTTATATTGATTATTAGCAGGTAATTAAGTTAAAATTATCTTATCAAATAAGTAATCCCAACAGAAAGAAGAATTGGGTCTAACCATGTGCTAGCAATGTTATCATGAACCCAATAGATTTTTCTAAATCTAATAGACACTTCATAAGCTCAATTACTTATTTCATGCCTAGTCCCTTTGTTGTGTGACCCCATAAGTTCAATTCTATCTGATAGTGAGATATACAATGATCTCTATCATTGTATCATTGAAACTCTTTTCAATGGGTCTGAACAATTCCACTCTAACTCAGCAAGAATTGTCGATCCAGAATGATCCTACTGAGCTCTCACAATCTACTAGTGATACGTAGCAATATGTAGTAGTAATCCAGTAGAACTGAAATGAACCTCTAGGTGTAGTTAACATGTGATTCAGTCCCTCTATCGTGAGTCCCGACTAGATGGCATATCATGGATAAATCATCAAACCTCAACATCAGTTATATAATAGATTCGATTAGCTCAAGTCTAGTTGTAACTTCTATAAAAACTCTTTTCTATCAATCACACTATTATGATCATAGATTCTTGGACTTAGCCTTTTAAATCTTATAGAACTATTTTTTTTTATCAAAGTCGATAGATCCTGTCTTGATGCGCATCCCACTCCTACAGTGGACTAATTATCGCCAACATCTACTATAAGAGCTCATTGAGACCCATTTTTATGTATCAGTCAAACTTCAGCAGCCTCATTACGAGCAACTATACCATCTCAAGTCAAAAGATTAGTCACACAACTACAGCATCGAGACAATCACTGATGATTGAATAGAAATCTAAGTGATCTCTCGTATGGTCACTCTTAGTACTAGTTGTTCTCTAACAACTACCTGCACTGTCACCCTATATCTCCGCACAGTAGACCAAAGACTCATCTACCCCAAAGAAATTGATTTGTGTGCCAGTCTATCCAGATCTATCACCATCCTCATGATGATCCTATGATCGAAAGTATTTAGAAATTTAATACATGTCTCTAATTCTCAACACTTTGAGAATATGTATCAAAACTAATTTTATGGATGATTCAAAGACACCTCATACTTGAATGAAAAAGAAATTACCTCTTTTATTGATCATATCAATATATTAAGTACAAAATTATGTCATAAAATTAATACAATATGTCAGCCATATTAGCTTCTAAGACATACATCTAATAATCTCTCACTTGGACTAAAGCTAATTGACCACAAATCTAAGTCCTATCTTCTCAAAGTGGACTTTCATTTTTGGTTGGCTCAACTGCTTAGTCAGTGGATCTGTCACGTTGTCCACAGAGTCTACTCTTCTCACCTCGACATGAGATAGTCGCGTTCACTGCTGCTCTATGTGTTTGGACTTCTGGTCAGACCTTAGGCTCCTTAGCAAGGGCTATGGTGCCATTATCTTTGTAGTACTGTGTCAGGGCATGACATCTAATTCTACAACTAACATTAGAGCCAGAATTCATCCTACACATCTATAGCATATTCAGCCTCCATTGATCGAATATTCAGAACCCATCTAATATATCGAACAAGAATACATCCTCGACTCACAACTCAAAATCCTCTTCAAAGCTCAAGAACAAATTTTTAGTCCTTTTTAAGTACTTATGGATGTTCTTCACGGCTATCTAGTGCTCCTTGTCTGGATTCAACTGATACCTGCTCATGACACTCATGGCAAGAGCAGTATCAGGTCGAGTACATAGCATGACTTATATGAGGCTTCCTATCACTGAAGCATAAGAAATCCTACTCATGCACTACATCTCCTCAGATGTGGTCAGACACATCATATTGGAGAGACTAATACCATGCCTAAGAGGTAAGAGACATCTCTTGGAGTTTTTCATGCTGAACCTCTTCAGCACCTTCTCTATGTACAGCTTTTGTGACAGGCCAAGCATCCATTTAGATCTATTCCTATAGACGTTTATTTTGAGAATATAGGATGCCTCCCCTAGGTCTTTCATGGAAAATTTTTTGGACAACCATCTTTTGACCATGGTCAGCATAGGAATGTCATTTTCAATAAGGAGAATATCATCCACATACAATACAAGGAAGGTGATCGCACTCCCACTGATCCTCTTATATACACAAGATTCCTCTTCATTTTTGATGAAATCAAACGATTTGATTGCCTCATCAAAATGATGGTTCCAACTTCGAGAAGCCTGCTTTATTTCATAAATGGACCTTTACAGCTTACGGACTCTATGAGTGCATCACCAGACATGAAACCCATAGGCTGCTCCATATAGATATCTTTCTCAAGATATCCATTCAGAAAAGCAGTTTTCACATCCATTTATCAGATTTTATAATCATAGTAAGCTGCAACAGCAAATAAAGTGTGGATGAATTTCAGCATGGCTACAGGCGAGAAGATTTTCTGATAGTCAATGCTCTCGCGCTGATTATAACCTTTCACCACAAGCCTAGCTTTATAGGTCTCTGTCTTACCATCGGCACTTATCCTATTTTTGTAGATCCATTTACATCCAATGGGTATGATACCCTCAGGTAAATCCACTAAAGTCTAGATTTGATTCGAGTGCATCGAGTCAATTTTTTGACTTCATAGTATCTAACCATTTCTCGAAATCGATATCAGACATCACCTCATCAAAGGTATTAGGGTCATCACTATGACTCCTATCTCCTATTAGGAATATTTCCTTTACTTCCTTCGTAAGCATACCCATGTACCTTTCTGGAGGTCGGAAGATCCTGCTAGATCTATGAGGTGGTAGAGAAACATCAACTACTGGCTCATGGACTATGGGTTCTTGAAGATCTATAGCTCTGGGCTCTTCAGAGACTTTCTCTTCAAGCTCCACTAACCTCCCACTATCGCCATCCTGGATAAACTATTTTTCTAGGAATATGGTGTTTCAACTTACAATCATATTATGATCTTGTGAAAAGTAGTAGTATCCCATAGATTCTTTTGGATACCCTATAAAGTGAATTATAATAGATCTATTCTCTAGCTTATCCACCATCTGTCTCTTGACATAGGCCAGACATCCTCAAGTCTTGAGATAACCCAGACTCGGCTTCTTACCAAATCATATCTCATATGGTGTGGTAGGAACAGACTTTGATGGAACCCTACTCAATAAGTGAATGGTAGTTAACAAGATATGTCTCCAAAGAAATAAGGATAGATCAGTGAAGCTCATCATGGATCGGATCATATCCAATAGGGTCCTGTTCCTCCTTTCAGACATCCCGTTGAGCTGAGGCATTCTAGTAGGGGTCCATTGAGAGACTATATCGTAGTCCGTAAGATATCCTAAAAATTTTTGACTAAGATATTTACCTCCTCGATCAGATTGAAGAACCTTAATGGGTTTGTCTGTCTGCTTTTGTACTTCATACTTGAATTTTTTAAACTTTTCAAAGACCTCAATTTGTGTTTTATGAGATACACATATCCGTACCTAGACAAATCATCGATAAAGGTAATGAAGTAGGTATAACCATCTCTGACCTACACATCAAATGGCCTACACATGTCAGTGTATACCAGGGCAAGTAGCTCTGTGGCCCTTTCTCAATGTCCTACAAAGGGCAACTTGGCCATCTTTCCTCGAAGGCAAGATTCGCAAACTAGATATGGCTCTAGGTTATGAGAGCAAAGGATCCCATCCTTCTCTAGTCTATTTATCCTGTCCTCTCCAATATGGTCTAGTCTATAGTGCCATAAGTACTTCTAATTAATTTCATCTTTGGATCTCTTTTGGCCTACGGCACTCACTATTTGCTCGTTAGGTTCACATTTACATCAACATGCAAGTGATAAAAACTATCAATTAAAAGATCTCGTGCAACTAATTTATTTCATAAATAAATGAATAAAAATATTTATAAAAATAAATTTCAAAATCTTTCTATACTAGCACAGACACAAAAATTAAATTTTGACTAGCCACAGAAATGGAATAACAGTCTTTTAAATCTAATCTAACACCAGACGGTAATCGAAGAGGATAAGTGCCAACGACCTCTGCAGTAACTTTTGCTCCATTACCAACTTGAAGGATCATGTCACCTTCCCTCAATCTCTTTCTTTCTATTAGACTCTACATTGAGTTACAAATATGAGCACTCAAGCCAGAGTCCAATACCTAACTAGAAGTAGAAAAATCATAAGGTTAGATTCAATTACGAGCATACCTTCAGAAGGCTTATCACCCTTTTTGGTCTTAGGTTCTCCATGTATTCATGACAATTTCTCCTCCAGTGGCCTTCAGCATGACAGTAGAAATACTTTTTCTTTACCTTAGCCACCTTTGGACCATCCTTCTTCAGCTTGCTCTCTTTCTTCTACTTCTTCACGGATTTAACCTTCTTCCTTCCAGCAGACTTTCTCTTGGAAGAAGAGGTTCGCTCAACAGTGAGAATAGTACCCCTTGAACTCTTCAAGATATCCTTCATAGTGACCAACATATTGATGAGTTCGAGAATAGTGCAGTCAAGTTTGTTCATATGAAAATTCAAAATAAATTGACTATATAAACTGGTAAAGAATTGAAGAATCAGATCCATCTGTAATTTCTTTTGTATTTCTAGCACGAGCTTCCTAAGCTCCTCAATATCCTTGATCACTATCATACAATGCTCATGGACAAACTGCCCTTTGCGCATCTTCAGATTGAAGAGTCTTTTGGACACTTCGAAGCATGCAGTATGGCTCTGCTCACCATACAACTCTTGCAGGTGAGTGATCATGGTCCAGGTAGTGGATATATGCTCGTACTGGCTTTGTAACTCGTTTGACATAGATGCCAGTACATAACACTTGACCTGACTATCTTCATCCATCCACTTCTCGAAAGCAGCTTTTTGCTCAGCAGTAGGATAGTTTGGTAGTACTACGGGATCCTGATCGAGAACATGACTTAATTTTTCTGAGGTCAGAATAATCTTAAGGTTTCTAAGCCAGTCTTTGTAATTGGTACCGATCAAATGATTGATTTCAAGGATGTGGGCTAGAGGGTTTGAGGCTGACATTATGGTTTAACTACGAGAGTAGAGATTCAAGTTAAACTTTTGTACTTAATATTTATATTTACTTCTAGAGACTTTAAGATGCAAACAATGACTCCCACTAATTTATCAGATTCCTCCACTTTTTGAAAAAGAAACAAAAATTCTAACGTGACAAAGAATTTCTAATAGGTACTGCGGTCCCACCAATGATATGCACCTCACCTAATAGTTATTGGTAACATGCACACCAATGTGTAGGCAACTCTTTGTCCAGATGCTTCACTAAGCATGTTACAGCGACTTGGTCTCTAAGTCATGTGAGCTCACCTAACAGTTATTGTCCATACTTCTTAGTTAAGCCTGACCCACCATTCACAAGCAGGTGCAAGGCCATCATTGGATCCCTCACTCAACAGTTATTAGGCCCAACTCCATCCTTATCCTGGAGCAACTCTTTACTAATAGAGTAGTTGCGTGTCCCTGATGCAACTGAACCACTGTGACCAGTCGAGAACAATCAATATTGATAGCACACCTGCACTTCTATAATGATGGAAGGCCTATGTACTTAATATTTATGGAGAAGTTTAGGTTTAGGTCTCATCTAATCAGTCATCATATGATCGATCTAACTGACATGGGCTAAACCAGATTGCTAAGTAACCTAATTCAAGACTTAATCTTTCAAATTGGCCAGATTGGCTAACAAAATCAATTAAATAATCATATCTTATTAACTTACTTTAGACACTAATAGGTCGACTGATTAGAATTGATTCGCTCAAGCGAATCAGGCTCAAACCAACGAGCCAAATTAGATTCTTAGGTTAATCAATTCTACATATGAAATTCAATCGATTTGATCAACAATAATTGTATGATCATTAACTTAATTGATCTAATTCTTATCAATACTTGACTTTATTTGATTAATTATTTAATCAAGTTAGATCCATATGACTCAAATCAAAAATCTTAAATGCAATCCTATTACATGACCTATTTTATTATTTTTTCATGATCAAAACCCTCATGCATAAATATAAATTTTAGATTCTAAAATTATATTTCAAATCTAAATTCAGTGTATGAAAGTAAGTTTTAAAATATTAAAATAATTTTTAAGTTTTGTCATACAAGCATATATCACATATATGCATGTTAAGTCAGATCTAAACAAAATTTTAGATCTTAGCATGATATCATATATCCATATACTAATCATGGATCAGATTAAAAATAAATTTATGATCTAAATATGTAATCATATATCACATATATGAATCAAAATTCAGATCATATAAAAATTTTAGATTTTATACATGCATCTACGTATCACATGAACTATAACTAAAACTCTTTCTAGATCAAAATTCAGATCATGCATGCAATTACATATTAACTATATATTCTAAAATTAAATATAAAATTAAATTTTAAATTAGAAGATCCATCAATATATCTCATATATCAAAAAATAATCTGATTTTAATTTTTTTTTAAAAATATGTATATCAAAATTCAGCATATGAAAACACGTGCCTCTGATACCACTGTTGGAATTCGGGGTTTGGTGCATGCATATGTGTTTCAAAAATTTTATTTTCTAAACATCATAGTGAAGAATAAGATTAAAATATTTTTAATCTAAATTATGTATACATAAAAATATAAAACCACATATTCTATCTCATATGCTGAAATTGATATTTGCTGAATTCAGATTGTGATCAAATAACATACCTATTTCGTAATCTTTTTTTCGAATCTGGATCTGGAAAAGAAGAGATTCTTTCTTAGCTACACAAGTATCTGACCTCTATGAGTATCTACTCAGGATCAACAGCTCTCTATAATCTGATTTTGGTTCTCCCAAAATTCAGCCTGCTGAATCTGAATGAAGCCTAGATTTGCGATCAACGTTTGATCTTTCTCCTTGATCTTCTTCTTTTCCTCTTCTTTAGAGTTTCTTCTTGCTTTATGCTTCTACCAGCAACCAGCAAATTATGAGATGCTCAACACCTTAGATGTGGAACTCCTTGGGACTCGCATCCTAAGGGATGGGCGTGTAGAACGTCCAAGAGAACAGAAAGGGAGAGGAAGAGAGGGCATGGGAAGAGCCTTTGGGCATGAGGGGCAGCTAGTTTTGATGCTCTAGGGACCTTAGGAGAGGTCTTTTTAAATAGGTACAAGGATTGAATCCTATTCAATCATATAATATAAGTCCTACTTGCATTGGGTTTCCTATTAACTTAAGTTATCCAACTTACTTTAGGAGACCCTTTAGGTGCCAATAATTGGGGCCCTTACATCCATAATTAGATACCTAAAAACATACCCATGAGATGACCTATAAGAGAACTAAAAGCCCTCTAATCAATAGACATGCCCAACTTGATTTAATTAAGGTGGCACCCAAAATTAACTATCAAGAAAATTAATTAGGGACTTGCACCCTTAATTAATATGATCCATAACATTAGACACTCAATAATTGAAGTTTCATGAATCTTATTCATATAGGTTATTAGTAGGTAATTAAGTTAGAATTATCTTATCAAATAAGTAATCCCAATGGAAAGAGAAATTGGGTCCAACCATATGCTAGCAAGGTTATCATGAACCCAATGGGTTTCTCTAAACCCAATTGATACTTTATAAGCTCAATTATTTATTTCAAGCCTAATCACTTTATTGTGTAACCCTGTAGGTTCAATTCTATCTGATAGTGAGATATACAATGATCTCTATCATTGTATCATTGAAACTCTTTTCAATAGGTCAGAAAAATTCTACTCTAACTCAGTAAGAATTATCGATCCAGAATGATCTTAGTGAACTCTCACAATCCATCAATGATACCTAGCAATATGTAGTAGCAATCCAGTAGAACTGAAATAAATCTCTAGGTGTAGTTAACATATGATTCAGTCTCTCTATCATGACTCCCGATTATATGACATGTCATGGATAAATCGTTAAACCTTAACATCAATTATATGATAGATTCGATTAACTCAAGTCCAGTTGTGACTTCTATGAAAACTCTTTTTCATCAATCACACTACTATGGCCACAAATTCTTAAACTTAGCCTTTCAAATTTTATAAGACTACTCTCTATCAAGATCGATAGATCCTATTTTGATGCGTACCCCAATCTTACTGTGGACCAACTGTCACCAACATCCACTACAAGGGCTCATTAAGACTCATGTTTATGCATCAGTCAAACTTCAGCAGCCTCACTGTGAGCAGCTATACCATCTCAAGTCAAGGATCAGTCACACAACTACAGCATCGAGATAATCACTAACAATTGAATAGAAATCCAAGTGATCTCTCGTATGGTCACGCTCAATACTAGTTATTCTCTAACAACTATCCACACTTGTTGTCCTATGTCTCTACACAGTAGATAAGAGACTCATCTATCCCAAAGGAAGTGATTTGTGTGCTAGTCTATCCGAATCTATCACCGTTCTCATGATGATCTTATGATCGGAAGTATTTAAAAATTAAATACATGTCTCTAATACTCAACACTTTGAAAATATATATTGAAATTTGTTGGTGCAAAAATCCGCCTGCGCCGGAGAAGCTGGAGTTGAGGAAGCCGCGGTCGCCGCCGGGACCTGCAAGGGAATTCTAAACCGGAGGTGGGGTTGCTCCGGCAAGACCCTCCGACGCTCAAGTCAGTTCTCTGCCTCAACAAGAATGGAGTGCTCGAACGGAGAGTTTAGCAGAGTTTTGAGATAAGGCAAAAGAGCTTAAAGAATAACGTATCTGAGTCCCCCTTTTATAGGCGAGGGAGGCAACGGACTGATGGCGACATTTGTAACCGCCTGGTAGTGGGCCGCCCATGGTCAGGGGAATTGATTACGAAAGATAATGGAGCAGACACGTGGCCATCATCATGGCCCGCCACATAGGGCCCGTTGCAGGTAGTGGAGCGGCGTCCGTTACTGCTAGTTGTCAGCGAGTAGTGGGATCGCGCAGCACCTGCCGCAGGGAGCGGAGCAGCATCATAGCTGTTGACACAGCCTGTCAGAGGGTAGTGGAATCGTGCAGCACCTGTCGCAGGGGGAGGTGGAGCCGCATGGAATCCGCTACAGGAAGTGGAACAGGATCATGGCAGTTATTGTTATCTGCCAAGGGACACGGATCTGTTGATCAAGGCTCGGCAGTAGTCGGAGTTCGGCCTTTGTAGGAGTCCGGGAGGAGTCCCCCTTTCGGACGAGGTCGTGGGTGGAGTCCGGCTCCAGCAGCTGATACTGAGGTCGGAGACTGAGGACGGAGCTTGGCTCCCAAAGGGATCCGGACGGAGCCACCCTGCTGTCGATGGCAGAGCCCGACACCCGTAGGAGTCCGGACGGAGCCACCCTGCTGTCGATGGCAGAGCCCGGCTCCCGTAGGAGTCCGGGCGGAGCCGTTCTGCTGTTGAAGGAGGAGCCCGACTCCCGTAGGAGTTCGAGCGGAGCCGTTCTGCTGTTGAAGGAGGAGCCCGGCTCCCGTAGGAGTCCGGGCGGAGCCGTTCTGCTGTTGAAGGAGGAGCCCGGCTCCCGTAGGAGTCCGGGCGGAGCCGTTCTGCTGTCGATTTCGGCTGCGGGTAATTTATACCCAACACCAGTCCCCCTACTTCCGAGTTTGAATTTCAAGCGAAGGAAGTATACAGAGAGAGATGTGCGCAACCGGAATCGTCCCTTCGAACCCTGCGCACTGCCGCCCCTATTTAATGCGCGCACGTCAGAGTCCGTTTTTCGGTGAAAGTGACTTGAAAAGTCTTTTCGGAACCCCCACTGAAACACGATCCCAAGCGTTGCTTTGCGGGAATTTGTGAGCGGTCAACCCTCGATGGCGGTGAAGGGGATAAGCGCGCCACGCGGCACACATCGGTTGGCCCAGGAATACCCGCCGCCATAACTGCGTCAGGATCCATCGGCTATTTAAACCCCTCGGCCCCTTCGTAGCTTCATTCTGGCGTTGTTCTTTCATCTGAGAGCCCTGCTTCTCTCGCCCCAGTCCCTGTCTCCTTCCCTTATACCATGTTATCTACTCGGGAGGCTGTCCTCGAGGGAATTCTTAGGGTTTGGAGGAAGGAGAGAAGGAGAATGGCGGCCGGTGAGAATCTCCGTCGCTCTAGAGGGAGCCCAAGGAAGAATTCCTTCAACAACAGAGGTTTAATAACGGGGGCTGTCAGGGAAGCTATTCTGCCCGCGAATCTCGGGGCAGCAAGGCGGGGTGATACCGGTCAAGAGGGCAGAATAGACGTCACAGGCCATGACGGGATCCTTGACGTCGTCAGGGCTGAGAGACCAGAGGCGGTCGGCGTTGATGGTGGGGCAGTAGAACTTGTTGCGGGGGCGGTGGAAGTAACGCATGCCGACCTTGCCGGAGCGTCTCGGGTGGCGGCCGTCGTTGCCCCCTCCGCCTCTGGGGATCTACCCCACCCCTTTCCTGCCAAGGTTGGGACCTCGGGAACAGAATGAGGCGAGATGGGCGAGAGCTGTTACACGCACTGGAGAATGCGATTGAGAAGGATAGAGACGGAGTTCGTAGCTCGGAGCGGTCTCCGGTTCGTCCTGCCCGAACCGTGCCCGCGATACTTGCGATGACGTGTATCTTCTTTTTTCCTGACCCACCGGGTCCTGTAATGTGTACTTCTATTAAATGAAAAAGTGATTTCAGTACCTTGTTTGCATCTTGTGTTAAATAGTTGTCTGCCGGACTTCTTCGTTTTCCTTTCGTTCTCTTTGTCTGTGTTACGTTGTTCCAAGGTCGTCGGCGACTTTTTCAGTTCACGTGGGGTCGTCATTTGCCGAGCTCCTTTTCGGCTTTTGCGCCGTTCGGGGATACCCACTTGTCAGGTTCGCCCGGATTCTTCTCCGCTAAAGTCGGGGCTAAGTTCGGCTCTTTTGATAGTCCGAACGGAGAAGCCCTCTGGGAGTTGGAGTAGCTCGATTCTCGTAAGAGCCAGGGTAAAGTTTTTCTGCAATCAAAGTCATAAGTAAAGTCCGGCTTCCGTAGAGTCCGGGCGGAGTTATCCTGTAGCTGTCGTTGGCGGTGGAGCCCGGCTCCCGTAGGAGTCCGGGCGAAGCCTTTGTTGCTGTCGATGGCGGGGCCCGGCTCCCGTTGGAGTCCGGGCGAAGCCTTCTTAGCGGCAGAACCCGGCTCTCGTAGGAGTCCGGGCGAAGCCTTCTTAGCGGCGGAACCCGGCTCCCGTAGGAGTCCGGGCGAGGTCTTCTTTGCGGCGGAACCTGGCTCCCGTAGGAGTCCGGGTGAAGTCTTCTTTGCGGCGGAACCCGGCTCCCGTAGGAGTCCGGGTGAAGTTTTTTTTTTTTTTTTTTTTTTTTTTTTTTACGGCGGAACCCGGCTCCCGTAGGAGTCCGGGTGAAGTCTTCTTGGCGGCGGAACCCGGCTCCCGTAGGAGTCTGGGTGAAGTCTTCTTTGCGGTGGAACCCGGCTCCCGTAGGAGTCCGAGTGAAGTCTTCTTGGCGGCGGAACCCGGCTCCCGTAGGAGTCCGGGCAAAGTTTTCTTGGCGTAGGGACCCGGCTCCCATAGGAGTCCGGGTGAAGTCTTCTTTGCGGTGGAACCCGGCTCCCATAGGAGTCCGGGTGAAGTCTTCTTGGCGGCAGAACCCGGCTCCCGTAGGAGTCCGGGCGAAGTTTTCTTGGCGTAGGGACCCGGCTCCCGTAGGAGTCCGGGTCTTCCACTTTGCTCATGTCAGGACGAGGTTCTCCTCCTGTTCCTGATAGGGCTGCGGGGGCACATATGGGCGTTGCAAGGCCTCTCCCCCCCTCCGATCTAAAAGAACCGGGCCTTCGACTTTGCTCAAGTTAGGGCGAGGTTCTCCTCCTGTCCCTAACAGGGCTGTGGGGGCACATATGGGCGTTGTAAGGCCTCTCTCCCCATCCGGTCTAAAAGAACCGGGCCTTCGACTTTGCTCAAGTTAGGGCGAGGTTCTCCTCCTGTCCCTAACAGGGCTGTGGGGGCACATATGGGTGTTGCAAGGCCTCTCCCCCCATCCGGTCTAAAAGAACCGGGCCTTCGACTTTGCTCAAGTTAGGGCGAGGTTCTCCTCCTGTCCCTAACAGGGCTGTGGGGGCACATATGGGCGTTGCAAGGCCTCTCCCCCCATCCGGTCTAAATGAACCGGGCCTTCGACTTTGCTCAAGTTAGGGCGAGGTTCTCCTCCTGTCCCTAACAGGGCTGTGGGGGCACATATGGGCGTTGCAAGGCCTCTCCCCCATCCGGTCTAAGTGAACCGGGCCTTGGACTTTTATAAGGTTGCCCTCTCGTTTTTGATACCGCCTGCTTGAATTGTCCTAAGACGAATGGGCACGTATTTTTTGATTAGGACGAAATCACTGGTAGTACATCCGCAAGTTTTTTGAGCTCCACGGTCGCGGGAGGTCAGCTCCCCCGAGTTCCCTGAGATAATAAGTTCCAGGTCGGACTACTTCTTTGACCTCATAAGGTCCCTCCCAGTTTGGGGCAAGCTTCCCCTGATCCTGAGGTTGTGAGACAGCAGCTCGTCGGAGCACTAGATCCCCTGCTTTGAATGCCTTGTTCTTCACTCGGGCGTTGTAATATCGGGCAACTTTCTGTCTGTAGGCTGCCATTCGAACCTGAGCAATCTCCCACCTTTCTTCCAGTAGGTCGAGGTTGAGACTTTGCGCATTTTGGGGTTCATCGAATGCCACGACTCGTGCCGACGGGAGTTTAAGCTCGATCGGGATGACGGCTTCCGTACCAAAGGCTAGAGCAAAGGGAGTCTCTCCTGTAGGCAACCTCTGGGTGGTCCGATAAGCCCATAGTACATGATAAAGTTCGCCCGCCCAAGTCCCTTTTGCTCTTTCGAGCCTGGTCTTAATCCCCTGCAAAAGGGTTCTGTTTGTTACCTCGGCTTCGCCGTTCGCCTGGGGATGGGCCACTGATGTGAATTTGTGGGAGATGTGTAGGTCTTCACAGAATTCAGCAAATCTGGCTCTCGCGAATTGCCGTCCATTATCAGTGATGAGGGTTCTAGGCAAACCGAACCTGCACACGATCGATTTCCAGATGAAATCCTGCACTTTCGCTTCTGTGATTTTGGCTAGTGGCTCGGTCTCGACCCATTTGGTGAAGTAGTCGATCGCTACAAGGAGGAATTTCCTTTGACCAGACGCCATGGGAAAGGGGCCAAGAATATCCATTCCCCATTGCGCAAAAGGCCATGGGGCGCTCAAGGGTGTAAGCTCGGTAGCAGGTTGTCTCTGGACGTTGGCGTACCTCTGGCATCGATCACACTTTTTGACATATTCAATTGAATCATGGTGCATCGTTGGCCAGTAATACCCTTGGCGGAGTAGCTTGTGGGATAGAGACCTGGCACCTAAATGGCTTCCGCAAGCTCCCTCGTGCACTTCCCATAAAGCGCAGTCAGCTTCTGAGGGTCGGAGGCATCTCAAGAGAGGCAAGGAGTACGATCTTTTGTATAATTTGCCTTCATAAAGGATGTACCGGGAGGCTTAATTTCAGAGTTTCCGGGCTTCTTTCGCATCCTGAGGAAGAATCCCATTTCTAAGATAGGTTATTAGCGGGTCGACCCAGCTGGACTCGTGGTCGATCTCCATTACGAGTCGCGGTTCTTCTGTACTCGGTTGTTTTAAAACTTCAAAGAGGATGCCCTTTGGCAATTCGGCCCGGAACGACTCCCTCCGGGCTGGTCAAGATCAGGCCTGCACCCGCGCCTGCCATGTTGGACGATCCATCCACATGGAGGGTCCAAAAGTTATCGGACGAACTGGCTTCTTCGTCGGTGGAGTTCGGTTGAATCCTCAGGTCGTCAATTTTGTTTTGCTCAGGTTCGGCCTCCTCGGGGATGGTGCATTCTACTATGAAATTCGCCAACACTTGGGCTTTTATCGCCGGTCTAGGCTTGTAGTTGATGTCGAATTCTGTGAGCTCGATGGCCCATTTCGCCATTCTTCCGGAGATATCAGCTCGGTGTAAAACCGCCTTGATCGGTTGGTCGGTGAGTAACGTCACCGTGTGCCCTTGAAAGTAAGGTCGGAGTCTCCGAGCTGCAATCAACAAGGCGTAGGTCAGTTTTTCTAATTTAGTATACCTGGTCTAGGTGTCCCTCAACACGCGACTAATGTAGTAGACCGGTCGCTGGACTTTCATTTCCTCCTTAACAAGGATGGCTGCAAGGGCTGTGGGAGAGACTGCCAGGTACAAAAATAATTCCTCCTTGGGCTCGGGCTTTGCCAGCAGTGGGGGTGAGCCAAGATAGCTTTTCAATTCTTCGAATGCCTGTTGGCATTCAGGGGTCCAACAGAAGTTTTTCGGCTGCTTGAGAGTTTGAAAGAAGGGCAGACATCGCTCGGCCGACCTTGCGACAAAGCGATTGAGAGCCGCAACTCTTCCTGTGAGGCACTGAACCTCTTTGATCGATCTTGGGGCAATCATATTTTGGATGGCGCGGATTTTCTCCGGATTGGCCTCGATCCCGCGCCCTGATACCATGAAGCCCAGGAACTTCTCCGAGGTTACCCCAAAGGCGCATTTGGTTGGGTTCAGCTTCATTCTATACTTTCGAAGAGCGCCAAAGGTTTCTTCGAGGTCAGTGACATGATTCCCGGAAGACCTGCTTTTCACGAGCATATCGTCCACATAAACTTCCATATTTCGGCCGATCTGCTCCTTGAAGATTTTGTTCACCAGTCGCTGATAGGTTGCACCCGCGTTCTTGAGGCCGAACGGCATAACCCTGTAGCAGTAAAGGCCGCGATTAGTGATAAAAGCAGTCTTTTCTTCATCTTCCGATGCCATTCTAATCTGGTTATAGCCGGAGAATGCGTCCATGAAAGTGAGAAGCTCATGGCCCGAGGTAGCGTCCACCAGTTGGTCGATTCTGGGAAGGGGGTAGCTATCCTTTGGGCAAGCTTTATTCAGCTTTTTGAAGTCGATACACATCCTCCACTTGCCGTTTGCTTTCTTGACCAAGACAACATTGGAGATCCACTCTGGATAATTGACCTCCTTGATGAATCCGGCCTTGAGAAGTTTATCCACTTCCTCGGCTATCGCCTTCTGCCTCTCCGGGGCATGACTCCGGATTTTTTCTTTTGTTGGCCGATGTTTAGGGTCGACCGCCAGATGATGTTCCATGACTTCTGTCTCAATCCCCAGCATATCCGTCGGGACCCATGCGAAAACGTCCGCATTCCTTCGGAGAAAATCCACGAGATGCATCCGCACCTCCTCCTCCAGGTTGGAGCCAATTAACACCACATGCTCCGCATTCCCATCATTCAAAGGAATTGGTATTAGGTCCTCGATCGGGCCGCCCCTCTATTCAGTGAGGTCGTCGCGCGCATCCAACCCATCGACTGGACAGAGGTCCGCTTGATCGCTTCTTTGCAGGGCAATATTGTAGCAGTGCCTGGCCAGCGCTTGGTCTCCCCGAACTTCTCCAATCCCCTTGTCAGTGGGGAACTTCAACTTCAAATGGTAGGTTGAAACAACGGCCCTAAGGGCATTGAGGCCGGGTCGGCCGAGAATTGCATTGTAGGCAGACGATGCCTTTACCACCAGGAAATTCACCAGGGCTCTGGACTGCTTTGGATGCTGACCAGCGGTCACAGTTAGAGCTATCATTCCTTCCATCGGAACGGCGTCACCAGTAAACCCTATCAAGGGAGAGCACATCGGTCTTAGATGACCGCCAAGAGTGGCCATTCTCGAATAGGCGCTGTAGAATAAGATGTTGGCCGAACTTCCATTGTCGACGAGAATGCGACGGACATCATAATTTGCTATGTTCAAGGAAACTACGACCGCATCGTTATAAGGGAATTGGACTCCCTGGGCGTCTTCTTCAGTGAAGGCTATGGGCTCTTCAACTTTTTGCCGCTTGAGGGGTGCAGCTGATGTGCTGGTTGCCTCCAGCCGGGATTCTCCCGAGATGACGTTGACGGAATCCGGCGAAGGCTGGTCATCCGGCCACCCTTTATCATCAACCATAGTCGGAGGTAGTTGTGCAGAAACCTCACGGGAGGGCATCGGATGGGAGAACGAGGATTGGATGCCAGAAAAGATGGCCGAAAGCGGGTCCGTTGAGTGCTCCTTCAAGAACAAGGGTGCTGCGAAGACACACGCCCCTTCCTCTAGCGCCAATCCTGTTGGTGCAAAAATCCACCTGCGCCGGAGAAGCTGGAGTTGAGGAAGCCGCGGTCGCCGTCGGGACCTGCAAGGGAAGTCTAAATCGGAGGTGGGGTTGCTCCGGCATAACCCTCCGACGCTCAAGTCAGTTCTCTGCCTCAACAAGAATGGAGTGCTCGAACGGAGAGTTTAGCAGAGTTTTGAGATAAGGCAAAAGAGCTTAAAGAATAACGTATCTGAGTCCCCCTTTTATAGGCGGGGGAGGCAACGGACTGATGGCGACGTTTGTAACCGCCTGGTAGTGGGCCGCCCATGGTCAGGGGAATTGATTGCGAAAGATAATGGAGCAGATACATGGCCATCATCATGGCCCGCCACATAGGGCCCGTTGCAGGTAGTGGAGCAGCGTCCGTTACTGCTAGTTGTCAGCGAGTAGTGGGATCGCGCAGCACCTGCCGCAGGGAGCGGAGCAGCATCATAGCTGTTGACACAGCCTGTCAGAGGGTAGTGGAATCGTGCAGCACCTGTCGCAGGGGGAGGTGGAGCCACGTGGAATCCGCTACAGGAAGTGGAACAGGATCATGGCAGTTATTGTTATCTGCCAAGGGACACGGATCTGTTGATCAAGGCTCGGCAGTAGTCGGAGTTCGGCCTTTGTAGGAGTCCGGGAGGAGTCCCCCTTTCGGACGAGGTCGTGGGTGGAGTCCGGCTCCAGCAGCTGATACTGAGGTCAGAGACTGAGGACGGAGCTTGGCTCTCAAAGGGATCCGGACGGAGCCACCCTGCTGTCGATGGCAGAGCCCGGCTCCCGTAGGAGTCCGGATGGAGCCACCCTGCTGTCGATGGCAGAGCCCGGCTCTCGTAGGAGTCCGGGCGGAGCCGTTCTGCTGTTGAAGGAGGAGCCCGACTCCCGTAGGAGTCCGGGCGGAGCCGTTCTGCTGTTGAAGGAGGAGCCCGGCTCCCGTAGGAGTCCGGGCGGAGCCGTTCTGCTGTTGAAGGAGGAGCTCGGCTCCCGTAGGAGTCCGGGCGGAGCCGTTCTGCTGTTGAAGGAGGAGCCCGGCTCCCGTAGGAGCCCGGCTCCCGTAGGAGTCCGGGCGGAGCCGTTCTACTGTTGAAGGAGGAGCCCGGCTCCCGTAGGAGTCCGGGTGGAGCCGTTCTGCTGTTGAAGGAGGAGCCCGGCTCCCGTAGGAGTCCGGGCGGAGCCGTTCTGCTGGCGATTTCAGCTGCGGGTATTTTATACCCAACAAAATTAATTTCATGGATGATTCATGGACACATCACACTTGAATGAAAAAGAAATTATCCTTTTTATTGATCATATCAATATATTAAGTATAAAATTATATCCTAAAATTATTACAATATGTCAGCTATATTGGCTTCTAGGACATACATCTAATAGAACAAGCTTGGGTGTGAGGTTTTAGAGAGAGAGAAAAAAAGAGAAAGGTTCTCTACTCTTCTAATTTTCTTCTTTCTTCTCTTCCTCCTATTTTTCTCCTCCTCTTCTCCTTGTTCTCTAAGAGGGTCTTAGAGAGCTGAAGAGGATTTTCAATTAGCCATCAAGAAGGCATCTTCTGTAAGGAAGCTAGCACCTCGATGATGATATAGGCTTCTGATCGGATCAAAGACTTCATGTGGATACCCATAAAGGCTAGATGCTTGTGCACTGCAGGAACCTCACTCTGCGAAGAAGGTATTCATCTAATCTAAATCTGATGTTGTATTTTTAGCATCTTGATCTTGCATGTAGTTTTCTTTTTTTTTAAATTTCAGCATGCACATATAGGAGATTAGATTTTCTAAAAATCTTTCAAGTGGTATTAGAGCCTAGGTCATTTCATATGCATTAGATTAGGATCTAAAAACCAGATCTATTAGATCTGAAAATTTTTGGTTAAAGTTCAAGACTATTCTGATCAAAGATTGTTCTAGAGTGATCGTTCAATATTATTTGATAATATGTTAATCAAAATTTTTAGATTTGATTTTTGTGATGTATAAGATTAAAATCTAATACTTATCTGATATATGAGATGTAAGTTATGATATGATAATGCTTAGATCTATGTTACATGAGACATACATGATTAGATCCTATTTATACATGAGATGTATAAGTGATATGCATATGTGAGATGTGTAGATGTAGTTTGTTAGATCTAAAATATACGAGATGTATGTAATTAGATCTAAATATACATGAGATGTATAATTGATTAAACCTATTTTAGATTAGATCTTAATTGATTTGGTTAATCGAAATCATCCTGACATAAGGTTGCCCTGGTATAATGGAGATTATGTTGTATAGTTGTCCCAGGATGATGTGAGATGAGATCCTTTAAATTAAAAATCCTAGATCCAAAATAGTTTAGGATCTAAACATAAATTTTGAATTTATGTGGTTATGTATGAGATACATGTTTAAATATTTAGATATGAAAGTAGTTTCGACATCTAAACTACCTCATGTTTATAATGTACTTAATTAAAGATCTAAAATTATGAATAAAAGATCTAAAATTGAGTATTAAGGATCTGAAATTGAGAATTTAAGATCTTAATTTTAGGCATAAAACATGAGGATCATGCTTGGATAGTTCAATTAAGCCTAGTAATTTGATTATTTTTGGATAATTGATTAGTACATGGTGAGACTCAATCGAGATGAGTGGTTGATCCAATCCAATCAAGAGTTGATTAAAATTTTGTCAAGAGTGCTCGAGATCAATCTAATAATTATAGATTGATCACATCGATTAACAGCCACATGTTAAATCGATTAACTCAAAGATCTAATTTGGCTCAGTAGCTCGAGCCTGAGTTACACAAGCTAACTTATTCAAAATTGATTGACCTATTGGTGTCTAAGAAAAGTGATTTGGCTTGATTTAAAGAAAGAAACTTGTTTAATTAGTTCTGTTCACTGACCTAGTCAATTTATTGATATCTAAAGAAAGCAACGATAGGACCTCCATCGATCTTATACTTTTCTGGTTAGTTTGGTTGATTAATCTTGACGTAGTTGCTTGATGATTTAAGCAAGTCCACGCCCTTAGGGTTAGTCATAACAGTTATGACTAGTTAGGATCAAAGAGACCTAAAATAAAATCTCCTCAATAATATTAAGTCGAGGAGTCTTCCATCGATGTAGAGTGTCGTGCCCTCTCTGATGTTGACTGTTCTTGATTAGATACAGTGATTCAGTTACATCAGGAGAGAAGCAACCACTCTATTGAAGGGAAAGAAAGTCTGTTTCTATCAAAAACATGATGGATAGCTAGAGTTGTATCTAAAAATTTTTTTATAATAACTTAATAAAAATTAGATCTTTACCTGATATACAGTGAAATAGGGATCAAATCTCAAAGATTCTGAATCCAAAGCTTAACTTAGGTCTAAATCCACAAACCCTCTAATTCATACGCATGCCAAATTTCGCAAAAAAGTAGGATGAAGTCTCGGATTGAAGTACCTTCACAAGGCACCAAGGGAAAAGAGAAAGGCTCTTGGTGTGATGCCTCACACTAGTAAGAGGGACACCTAAAAGGCCTTGACATGTGGAGAGGAGGGACACCCAAGGGAAGATGCACACCAAGGATGGGTGACACCCTCTCTTCCTTCACACTTCCTCTTTCTCTCTTTCTCACCTTAGCATACAATTTAATTGTTATACTTTAATAGTTAGAGATCCTTCCTATTTATAGATAATTTTTTATGATCCATAAGAATAGAATTTTTAATTCAAATAGGCTTTAAATTAATCCATACTTATCAAAGAGTCCTAAGGGAGAAAGGATTGGTGCCTAACTAGGCACCCTCATGCACCCACACCTACACCCAAGTGTGGGGCGGTAACAACCAGCACCCCACCACCTCTTGGTCAGCCATGAGGAGAGAGAGTCTTAGTAAAAGTGAACTCTAAAGATCTAATCCAAATATGATTCAATTCAAATCTAATTCGAACCTGATTCGAATCAATTTCTTATTGACTGTCAATCTCAAACTATTTAGGATTCAGGATTAAGTCTAATCTAGATTTATGAATCCAATTAAGTCTAATTAAATCAAATCAAATCTAAAATTAATTAGCACATAAATTTAATCTCTCATAGACTCCTTTGGATCAAAAATCAAATCTTGATCATCTCTGAAATTAAATCTGAACCTCATGTTTAGTGCTAGCAAGACATAGTCAACTGTTTAATCCTATATGATCCATACTTTAATTCTTAATCAAGTTAATCTACTTGTTCAATCATGTCATATACTTCAAAATAGAATATATAAACTTAGGTCAATTCTTTTCTACGTCGCTTGACTTTTGTGAGTGACTCCATAGGTTCAACACTAAGTCGATAAAATAGGAACCATTTTCTATACTAATCGAAGTTACCATCTATCAATGGTTTTTGACATCTGGATAGATCAAAATATTACAAGATAATATTCAAAAATCTATACATATAGTTACTGCATAATTCATCTCTTTGATCATGAATGCTTTAGAACCATCTTGGATTAAACTGTCAACCCTGAAGGATCATCCACATTATGTTCCAACCATTCAAATCCATCATATGGATTACCCTAACTAAGATTTTACTAAATTAAAATATAGTGATACACTAGATCCTATATTTTAGAGGGATAAATTCCATCTTGATCCACACACAGACTTCATAAGTACTTGACTGTACCCAGTAGCCTTCTATCACTGCATTAGAAATGTAGATAGTCTGGCACCAAAGCATAGTGAGTTATTTATAAGTCACTATGGTGATCTCAGATCTGAGGGACACTTATGCCTATATGCTTCACGAGCTACTCTTGATAGTAAAGCACTTCATAGATGAGTCACTTATTTAGTGATGACGTACTTCTATATCTCACCTACATATCATACTAATGTCTCTACACTCCTTGGTTAAGAGAACAACCAACCCATATGACACACAATGACCTTTACTCAATAAACATCATCATCCTTTAATGACGTATTATTTAATCATGAACATATTTAAGAATTATATGATAAATCCTACTTTATCGATTATTTCATAGTTCTAAGAACTTCATCATAACACAAGAGTTCTAGTAAGAAAAATATAACTTTGTGATGAATGATGCCAGAATAACTTTTATTCAATGATTAATAATTTATATACATATTACAAAATGAACACAATCGTCCATACGATTGGTTTTAGGATATATTTTCTAACAACTCCCACTGAAACTAAAGTCAATCAGGACAGTATCTTATACCCTTCTTTCACTTATGATCATTGAACTCTTTGATCCCGAGAGCTTTAGTAAAAGGATCGACTATATTCTACTTTTCATCGATCTTCTGAAGCTCGACGTCACCTCGATCCATGATCTCATGTATGAGGTAATAGCAATGCAAAACATGCTTGGTATGCTGGTGTACTTTAATTCATTTGCTTAAGCTATGGCTCCAATGCTGTCATTGTTGGAAAATATGTTCTAAAGTCAATCATCTAGGTTGTAGATGATTGTGCTCTATACAAATATATGAATTATAAAATGATAAATATTATCTGACAGATTTATCATAAGAAATACATCTTCTAAAATAGAACTCATATGTTATGATGAAGTCCTTAGAGCTACTTCCAAAATGATAAAGGAGGATTTATTGTGTAGTTCTTAAATCTTGCTCACGACCAAATGATACAATTGTTACAAGGACGATAATTTTATCAAGTGTAGATCGTTGTATGTCATATTGGTTGGTTGTCCTCTTAACCAAGGCATGTAGTGACATGGATATGGCATATGGATGATTTGTGAAAGTATATTTCACTAAGCGTGACCACTTCTGAAGCACTCTGCTATCAAGGGTTGCTCTAATGGGATATGGGTATACGTGTCCTTCTGACCTGAGACTGCTTTAGTGACTTGCAAGCAACTCACAGTGCTTTGATGTTAGACTACTCAAATTTTTAATTCAGTGATGGAAGATTTTTGGGTACAGTCAAGTACTTGTAAAGTTTGAGTGTGAGTCAAGATAGGTTTGACCACTCCAAGTAAAATTAGAGATGATGCATCACTATATTTCAATTCAGTAAAACTTTGGCCAAAGTAGTCCTAGTGAGGAGTCACAGAATTTTTAAGATTGAGACATAATATGAACCACTCATCTTGGGTTGATAGTTTAACCCTTAGTCATCCTTGAGCATCAAGTGTCAAAGAGATGAATTATACAGTAACTATATCCATATGGGTTCTAGAGTGTTGCTGGACATACATTCGGCCTATCCGGACGTCGGATCTCATTGCTAGACGGTTACATCGATTAGTATAAAAATTATTCTTGTGCTACTAGCTTAGGTTTGAATCTATGGGGTCACACATATAGAAGTACTTGTCTGATCAAATGGCTGATTGACGATTATGAATCATTGAAGGATTTAATTATCAATTTGATTGATGATTAATTCTATGCAAAAATTATAATATATTATTTACTAATGATTGATAAATTAAGAGAATAATTAATTAATAATATGATTGTTAATTGACTCAATTTAATTGAGCAATGGAGATTGGATTAGATCTAATTGAATTGATTCAATTAGATTGATTTGGATTAATTGGATGCATCCCTATTGGATAACAGGGTTGTTTCAATTGATCTCAGAGATACAAATTAAATTCTAAATTGAATATGATTCAATTAGTTTTATATAGACTTAGATTGGATCAAATCTTATTAAATAGTAGGCTTGATTGGATCAAGCCTTATTATCAAATAGCTTCCCTGATATCTATCAAGAAACAATCTTTGGATCAATGGGTTTTCATCTAACCAATTCTCAATTAGATTAGAGCCTAATTGGTTTCACAATTAGACTAGGACACAATTAGTTAGTTTGTTATAATTAATTTCTAAATTGGTTAGGACTAGTCCAAGGGTTAGTTAGAGTTAGAACAAGATCTTGAATCTTATTTAGAATAGGACTTAACCAACTTAAAACCTAAACCCTATGTGATATAAATCTCCACACCACAACCCTTTCACCATGAGATATCCCATGCCCAAGAAGGAGCCGCAACCCCCTCCTCTCTTTCGTTAAGAGAAAGAGGTGTCCCTCCTCTTTGTCTTGTCGCCCAAAAAGAAAAAGAAGGTGAGGGCATCCAACTCGGCGTCCAAGAGTTGGATGCCCCATAACCCCATGTGCAAAGCCCCTCTTCTCCTCCCTTCTTGAAAAGATTTTTGAGATATTTTACTATTAGTTTTGGGCATCAAAGAGAGGCTTCTTTGCTGGTTTATAATAAAAATTGAAGAAAAAAAGTTCTTCCCAAAGAGAGAAAGAGAAGGAAGAAAAAGGGTCTTCTTTCTTGTGCGCAGCCTTGAAGATGGAGTTCTTGTTTCAGATTTTTTTTCTACTTTTTTTAGAATAAAAATTAGATTAATCTAATTTTTAATATGAAGATTTAGAGAAAAATATCAAAAAAATTTAGTTGGGGTTTGGGGCTTCCTAGAGTTCTAGATCAAGGAGAAAAAGAGAGAAGAAGAGAGAAAATGGTTCTTCTCTTGGATCTTCTTTTGGATTCTTCTAGGGCTCAAAATTTATATAATTTTTAGCATAAAAAATCAGATTAGATCTAATTTTTATCATAAAAATTAGAGAAGAAAAGTTCTTCTTAAGGGCATGAAAGAAAGAGAGAAAGGTTTTCTCTTATGCGTGAAAATTGAGAAGAAAGGGTTCTTCTCTTGATCTCTATTGTAGAGATTGATGCATGGATTGGAAGAAAAAGAGAGGATCTCCTTATTCTTCACCTTTTCATATTTCTCTTAGATCAGCCAAAGCATGGTGTCCTCACGAGCTAGCACTCTTGAGGAGATCGATCAGCACAAGACTTCGTGTGGTACCTGTAGAGGTCAGATGCATATGCGGCTACAAGCATCATGAAGAATCAAGTACCATGATTTTGGATCGGTGATCTACTACCTGCATCAGATATAATTTTGATCTAATTAATATTTAGATGTGATCTAAATATAATTAGATATGATCTAATTATATATAGATATGATCTATACTTACTGAATTTTAGATTTCAATTTTGATACATGCATATTAGTTCATGTCATAGATCCTATATGATGATTTTAGATTTGATCTATGCATGCATTATAGATTAAATTATTTAATTATGTATGTTCCATTAAAATTTTAAAAATACATGCCATAACCCACCACGCTTCCTTCAAATGGTATCAGAGCGAAGTTCATTATGACATGAACATATATGCATGTAGAGTTGAAATCTAATTTAACAATGCATAAGATATGTTATGATCTAATTTTAGATATGATCTAATATAAAATCAGATCTAATATAATTTAGATTAGATCTAAATTTTTGCATATATGATATGTGAATTAGATTAGATGTTCTGAGTAGCAAAGTACTCAGATTGGGTAATCACTAGGCCGTCCGATCATAGGAGCAAGTAGGGTTACATGACCTCTCTTCCATTTAATGGGGTGCTCTTCATGGCATGTAGGGTGCCACTGTGAGGTCCCATGAAGAAGAAGAAAAGAAGAACTTACTTTTCTGTAAAACCTTAGATGTTGAAACCCTAGGATTTTTGTATGTGATACAAAGTATGAATGTATAAAAAGTAAAAATCTAATCTATATAATTAAAATTATTTTAATCATAAAAATAAAATTTAAAATCATAAAATATTTAGATATGATCAAAGTTTGTTATGATTGATTTTATTTTAGTTTATACGGAATTTTAGATCTGAAACTATGTGATACATATTCATGCCAACTGACTGATAGTTTTGAACTGAGTCAACCTAGTCTCTATTTTTATCGATTCAGTGTTGACTGATCTGATCTATTGTCTTAGGCCAAACAGTAATGTTACTATTTATGATTAGTTAGTCGATCAAGTATTAGATTAGTCGACCCATGAAGTGAGCCAACTCAGTTCAGGGTGAGCCGATCTAGTTTTTAGATAAAAAATTTTATATAAAATATTAAAATTATTTTACAAAATTAAAATGATTTTAATTAATAATCTTAATCCATATTAATGCTATACTTAATAAGAATTAAGAAATATATTTTAGATCTAGAATTGTGATTAAAGATCTAACCATATTACATAAAATATGGGCATGGGATAGCTCAAATAGTCTTTTTAATTGGGTTAGACCTAAGTTAGAATCAAAGACTTAATGGACTAAAAAATAGTTGATCCAATCTAACCAATAGTTGATTTAGTTAATCAAGGTACTCCAAATTAAAAATAATAGTTATAAATGATCGAGTCCATATCTTTGATTAAACCAATGGACTTGATTGAGGCTCAAAGGTTGAGCCCGAATCATTAGGCTGATTAGATCGCTAGGTGACTCGAGTTGATCCATGTTGTTAAGGTTAATCAGTATGACTAATTTAGGTGCCTGGATCGACTTGTCGGTTGGACCGACTTGTCTCTAGTCTTCTCATGACTTGGTGAAGTCATGAAAGGATTTACAATGTGTCGGTTGGACTAGCTAGTCTTTAGTCCTTTACATGACTTGATGAAGTTAGTGGAGGATTATGACTTGTGGATCGACTGATATCTTTTAAAAGATGTAATCAAATTTTTAAATTATTAGTTCATAAAATGAGTTAGTTATGGAGATAACTAGATCATAGCCTTCCATTAAGGTGAATGATAATGGGTCCATTATTTCAGATTGATATTCAGGCCATCTATCTATGTTCTCTCTGAATGATGAATTATCATTCATCATATGATGACTCTGTTAACTATTAATGGTAGTCAGATTGATCAAGCCATCCTCAGGCCTATCATTCTTTGCCTAGAATCACTGAGTAAGTTCATGTTAATGGTTGGACCTAACCAAAACTTTTAGTGAGGCCCATCGCCTACTGAAATGAAACCTGGGATGAAATTAAATATTAGAAGTTGTTTGGAGAAATAATTGGTTAAGAACCTACCCATGGATGCATATGGATTGATGAGCCATCCTCGGCTTATATGCAGTCTGTGTAGATTTAGTACCGCTAAGAATTAAGATAATTTTTGAATTGGAGGTAGAGGCTACCAATTCGTATAAAATATGGGAGAACCTTTAGACAAAGTTCAAGTCTTTAGCTTGAAATAGTTCATATACTAATAGGTCAAGTATTTTTTTTCAGAAATGGCTAGAAAATTATCGCTCTCTTCACTGTTAGATAGTGAAAATATTATCAGACCTAACTTTGATAGCCAGTATCAGATGTTGAGTCTAGTTTTTGGGTAAATTGATCAAGAAGTCTCAGGCTAACCTAAACAGGTTTAAAAGAGAAATCAGCAAATGATTGCTGGTTAAGATAGTTATATGATAACTCCTTGAAGTTTCTTTATTGTAATACTACTATCAGGGTATAGGATACCGACAGTATAAGTCATATTGTAAATAGTTGCAAAAGACTTCAGGATAGTAGAAATTTGAAAACGACAAGAGACTCCTGAATGCAAGACATGAAAGTCTGTTCCAATCTTAACATTAAATCGTTAAACTTGTTTTCAACCCTGACCATATCATTTAAGTGATTGTCGCTATTGTCCAATCTTATTGATGGTATCAATAAGTATGATTGTTGTAATATCATTGTAATGATACTACAATAATGAGTAGACAATTGAAAATGACATAAACTCAATACCATAGCCTGTAAGTATAAAGCACATCTAACTAGCACTCTAGATTAGATAATATCACTAAAGCCTGTCTTCGGCATAGTTGACTTAGTCACCTTTTATTGGAAAGGATGAATGAGTCAACAATGTTTTAGTTTGCTACATATTGATGTATTTACACTCATAACATTAGTGCCAAAGAGGGCTTACTATTTCATTAAAATCTTTGATGACCTATCTTGATATGGGTGCATCTTGCTTATGAAGTACAAATCTAAATCGATTGAAATATTCAAATGATTTCATTATGAAGTAGAAAAATAAACTATAAAAGTATTAAAACTCATCAGTTTGATTGATGAAGTGAATACCTTTACAGTAAGTTTTGACATATTTTGGAGAAAATTAGATTCTCTCTCAATGGACCTCTTCTGGGATATCACTATTTAAAAAAGATATCTGAAAGGAGGAATTGAACTTTATTAGATATGGTTCGATCCACTGTGAGATTTGCTGGTCTGTTTGAGGTTATGTTTTAGAGACTATTTGACATGTGCTCGAGAACGTTCTGAGCAAATCGATCATCAAAACTCCATATGGGATATGGACTTGGATAATTCGATACTCTCTTACTTTAACATTAAGGGTATCAAACTTGTATGAAATATTCATAAATCGACTAGCTTGAATCTTGGTCTGATAAATATTATATTAGAAATATTTCATCTACCTTCCTGATGGACATGAGATGTTCATGAATCTTAAGGTATTCTTTTTGAAAAAAATATTTCTTGGTAAAAAACTGATGCCATTAAGAGCAAACTTGGTGAAGCTTGATAGGTAGAGGAACCAACTCTGACACAAACCAACAGAATCAGAGTTGATTAGATCAAATCTGAAGCTCGATGTAAAGGCATCCTTGAATAGATACGGTAGAGTATCGTATCAGCCGAACAGATACTTTGATTTCTAAGTTTGAGATGGAGATTTGATCTTCCATACGGATGCTATATAGGGATCTAACTTTGAGTAGTGGCTTGGAGCCATTAAATCTGAAATAAATCCATGAAGATCGATGATGTATGGATATTCATTGATTCACCTAAAAGGGTAAGACCTACAAGGTGTAAGTGGATTTTAAAATAGATAAGAGGCAAAGATGGAAAGGTGTAGATATATTAATTCTGTCCGATTGCCAAAGGATTTCATCAAAGTTATAATGTTGACTATGATGCGACAGTTTTCTTGTGGCAATCCTCAAGTCTAATCAGATTGAATCAAGCTTCTCAGAGTTGAAATATATATTTTGAACATATGGCTTTGTTGAGAATGAAGTAGAATCCTGTATGTACAAATGGGTTAATAGTTCTATAAAAGTATTCTTTGTGTTGTTTGGATGAAATTCTCTTAATCAAAAATGACATTCCTATATTATAAGAAATAAAAGCTTGGCTGTCATCTCTGTTCTCCATAAAGATTTAGAAGGTTATTAGAACTATCCTTAAGTATTTATAAAATACTAAGGACCAATGGCTCGTTTATAGAGAGTCTGACTTAAAATTTATAAAATATTGATTCCAGTTTCTAGTAAGATAGAAATGATAAAGTTATGTCATGTTATATTTTTATCCTAAAAAGAGAAGTGACATGCTAGAAAGGTTCCATACAATAGTCAGTAGCCAATTTTATTTACGATACGGAGTTCTTTGTGATATTTGATGCTAGTAAAGAAGTTGTTTGGTTATGAAAATTCATCAATGAGCATGGAGTGGCACCTTCCATTGATGGTTCATCTTTCTATATTGACAGCAAAACTGGAGCCATAGCTCAAGCTAAAGAATTAATATTCCATCTAAGAACCAAATATTTTCTGTATTGCAATCAACTTGATCGATAAGATCAAAATAAAATTGACTTTAGGAACATCGATTGAAAGGAGAACTTGACCGACCTATTGACTAGAGCAATCGGATCTAAAGAGTTCAATGATTTAAAATGGAAGATGGGTATTTGATATCGAACTAATTGACTTTAGTCCAAATGAGAGTTGTTGGAAAATATATCCTGAAATCAATCATCTAGGTTGTAGATGATTGTGCTCCATACAAATATATGAATTATAAAATATAAATATTATCTGACAGATTCATCATAAAAAAATATCTTTCAAAATAGAACTCATATGTTATGATGAAGTCCTTAGAGCTACTTTCAAAATGATAAAAAAAGATTTATCATGTAGTTCTTATATCCTGCTTGCGATCAAATGATACAATTGTTACAAGGACGATAATTGTATCGAGTGTAGGTCATTGTATGCCATATTAGTTGGTTATCCTCTTAACCAAGGTGTGTGGCGACATGGTTATGGCATATGGGTGATTTGTAGGAGTACATTTCATTAGTGTGATCACTTTTGGAGCACTGTGTTGTCAAAGATTGCTTTGATAGGATATGGGTATATGTGTCCCTCTGACCTGAGACTATCTTGGTGACTTGAAAGCAACTCACTGTGCTTTGGTGTCAGACTATCTAAATTTCTAATTTGGTGATGGAATGTTTCTGGGTACAATCAAGTACTTATGAAGTCTGAGTGCGAGTCAAGATGGGATTGACCGCTCCAAGTAAAATTGAAGATGATGTATTACTGTGTTTTAATTTAATAAAATTTTTATCAAAGTAGTCCTATTGAGGAGCCACAGGATTTTTAAGGTTGAGACATAATATGGATCACTCATCCTGAGTTGACAGTTTAACCCTTAGTCATCCTTGAGCATCAAGTGTCAAAGAGATAATTATATGGTAACTATATCCACATGAGTTCTAGAGTATTGCAGGGCATACATTCAACCTATCTGGACATCGGATTTCATTGCTAGATGGTTACATCGATTAGTACAAAAATTATTCTTGTGCTACCGGCTCAAGTTTGAACCTATAGGGTCACACACATAGAAGTACCTGTCTGATCAAATGGCTGATCGACGATTATGAATCATTAAAGGATTTAATTATTAATTTGATTGATGATTAATCCTATGCAAAAGTTATAATAAATTATTTACTAATGGTTAGTAAATTAAAAGAATAATTAATTAACAATATGATTGTTAATTGGCTCAATTTAATGGAGCAATAGAGATTGGATTAGATCTAATTGAATTGAATTCAATTAGATTGGTTTTGGATTGATTGGATTCGTCCTTATTGGATAACAGGGCTTATTTCAATTGATCTCAAGGATACAAATTAAATTTTAAATTTAATATGATTCAATTAGTTTTATATAGGCTTGGATTGGATCAAATTCTATTGAATAATAGGCTTCATTAGATCAAGCCCTATTATCAAATAGCTTCCCTGATATCCATCAAAAACAATCTTTGGATCAATGGAGCTTTCATCTAATCAATTTTCAATTGGATTGGGGCCTAATTGGTTTCATAATTGGGTTAGGATCTAATTAGTTAGTTTGTTATAACTAATTCTTAAATTAGTTAGGACTAGGTCCAAGGGTTAGTTAGAGTTGGAACAAGATCTTTAGTCCTATTTGGAATAGGACTTAACCAACTTAAAACCTAAACCCATGTGATGTAAATCTCCACACCACAACCCTTTCACCATGAGATACCCCCACACCCAAGAAGGAGCTGCGCCCCCTCTCCTCTCTTTCATGAAGAAAAAGAGGCATCCCTCTTCTTTGTCTTGTCGCCCAAAAAGAAAAAGAAGGTGAGGGGCATCCAAGAGTTGGATGCCCCATAACCCCCTGTGCAAAGCCCCTCTTCTCCTCCCTTCCTGAAAGAATTTTTGAGAGATTTTACTGCTAGTTTTTGGTATCAAAGAGAGGCTTTTTTGTTGGTTTTACAGCAAAAAATTGAAAAAAAAAAGTTCTTTCCAAAGAGAGAAATAGAAGGAAGAAGAAGGGTCTTTTTCTTGTGCGTAGCCATGAAGAAGAAGGAGTTCTTCTTTTAGATTTTTTCTCTACTTTTCTCTAGGATAAAAATTAGATTAGATCTAATTTTTAATATAAAAATTTAAATAAAAAATATCAAAAAAGTCTGATTGGAGGTTTGGGATTCCTAGAGTTCTAGATCAAGGAGAAAAAGGGAGAAGAAGAGTGAAGAATGGTTCTTCTCTTGGGTCTCTCTTTTAGATTCTTCTAGGACTCAAGAATCTATAAAATTTTTAGCATAAAAAATTAGATTAGATTTAATTTTTATCATAAAAATTTAGAGAAGAAAAGTTCTTCTTAAGGTGTGAAAGGAAGAGAGAAAGGTTCTCTCTTATGCATGAAAAAATTGAGAAGAAAGGGTTCTTCTCTTGATCTCTATTGTAGAGATCTAGTGCATGGATCCAAAAAAAAAAGAGAGGGTCTCCTTATTCATCATCTTCTTTATGATTCCTCTTAGATCAGCCAAAGCATGATGTCTTCGCAAGCTAGCACTCTCGAGGAGATCGATCAGCACAAGGACTTCGTGTGATATCCGTAGAGGTCAGATGCGTGTGCGGCTGCCAAGCATTATGAAGAACCAAGTATCATAGATTTTGGATGCGATGATCTATTACCCATGCTTAGGTATGAGGTTTTGATCTCAATTAATATTTAGATGTGATCTAAATATTAATTAGATATGATCTAATTGCACATAGATATGATCTATACTTGCTGAATTTTAGATTTTAATTTTGGATACATGCATATTATTTCATATTATAGATCCTGTATGGTGATTTTAGATTTGATCTATGCATGTATTATAGATTAAATTATTTAATCTATGTATGCTTTGTTGCAAATTTTTGAAAATGCATGCCCATAACCCACCACGCTTCCCTTCAGTCACAATATAGCAGAACAGGGCTATCAATAGAGGGTGTAACTCCAAGCTCGGTGATGAACTTCTGCAACCACACCATCTCTTTTGTAGCATCGGATGCAGCAATGTATTCTACTCCATATACAAAATTGGTCATAGTATGTTGCTTGAAACTCTTTCAGCATATTGCTCTTTCATTTAAGGTAAGTATGTAGCCAGACATACTTTTTCTGTCATCATGGTTTGACTGAAAACTGAAATCAATATATTGCATAAGTTTCAAGTCAGTGTCCCCGTAAATAAGCCATTGATCCTTAGTATTTCTCTAATACTTAAAGATTGTCTTCACAACGTTTCAATGATTTTCATCCTGATCAGATTGATTCCTACTCACTAATCCTAGTGAATAGGCCACATCCAGTCTCGTACACATCATGGCATATATGATAGACCTCACTATTGAAGCATATGGAATCTTACTCATACGCTCTCTCTCCTGAGAGATTGTCGAAAAATCTTTTTTGGAGAGAGTAATTCCATGGCCTATTGACAGATAGCCTTTCTTGAAATTCTCTATGTTGAACTGTTTCAACATGGTATCAATGTACGTGGATTGGGATAATCCAAGCAACCTTTTAGATCTATCTCTATAGATCTTCATCCTAAGGATGTAGGATGCTTCTCTCAAATCTTTCATGAAGAACGGTGATGAGAGCCACAGCTTTACACTGCAAAGCCAGAATATCATTTTTTATTAATAGTATGTCATCTATATACAGTACAAGAAAGATGACTACAAATCATAGTCCATTTGTAGACACAAGGCTCTTCTCTATTCCTAATGAAGCCATATATTTTGATCACCTTATCAAAATGCATGTTCTAACTCCTAGATGCCTACTTCAGTCTATAGATGGACCTATTTAGTTTGCACACTTTAGATTCATCTGTGGATGTGAACCCTTTAGATTGTATCATATACACCTTTTCTTCCAGCTTCCCATTTAGGAAAATAGTTTTGACATTCATTTGCCAGATTGCATAATCTAAGTGTGCAGCTATTGCAAGCATAATCCAGATGGACTTGAGCATTGCCACAAGTGAGAACGTCTCATCATAGTTAATATCATAACACTGACGGTAACCTTTGACAACTAGACAGGCTTTATAGGTCTCCACCTTTCTATCTGCTCCTTTTTTTCTTTTGAAAATTTACTTGCACTCTATGGTTTTTATCCCTTTGGATGGATCAACTAGTATTTATACACCATTGATCTCTATGGACTCTATCTTAGATTTCATGACCTCAAGCCACTTCTGGGAGTCTGACCTTTGCATGGCTTCCATATAGGTGATCGGATCCTCATCATTCTCATCTAGTTCAATAGGATCACCATCTCAGATCAAAAAATTATAGGATCTGTCCGATTAATGCAGTACTCTATCGGATCTCCTTAATGGTGCCTCTACAGACTTTGGATGCGATTCTCCAATCAAATCCAATTCTATATGTGTCGATTCTTCTATCTCATGAACTTCACCAAGTTTAATTTTGCTGGCGTTAGTTCCTTCTCCAAAGAACTCCTTTTCCAAAAAGACTACCCTATTACTGACAAATACCTTTTGTTCTTCAGCAAGAAAGAAATAGTATCCTTTAGTTTCTTTTGGATACCCTATGAACAAGTATTTATTGAACTTTGGTCCAAACTTATCTGTCTTCAAATGCTTGACATCAGCTTGATAGTCCCAAATTCGAAGGTGTGAGAGTACCGACCTACACCCTGTCTATATCTCATATGGAGTTTTATGGACAGACTTGCTCGGAGCCTTATTCAAAATATAGTAGGTAGTTTCAAGAGCATATCTCCATAAGGAGATTGGCAGATTAGCAAACCTCATCATGGACTGAACCATATCTAACAGGATTCGATTCCTCTTTTCAGACATCCCATTATGTTAAGGTGTTTCAAGAGGGGTCCATTGAGAGAGAATTTCATTCTCCTCTAGGTATATCAGAAAATCATAAGTGAGGTATTTACCTCCTCGATCAGATTGAAAAGTTTTAATATTTTTTTAATTTATTTTTTTATTTTACTATGAAATCATTTGAATATTATAAATGATTCAGATTTGTACTTCATATGGTAGATGTATCCATACATCGATAAGTCATCTGTAAATGTAATGAAGTAATAGTATCCTCCTCTAATGCCTATGTTGATGGGTCCACATACACACTATGTATTAGACCTAGAACATCACTAGCTCGTTTATCTTTTTTCTTAAAAGGTGACTTGGTCATCTTACTAAGTAGACAAGATTCATAGATCGGTAATGATTCACAATCATTAATTTCAAGATCACCTCCTTGATTAACCTGTCTATCCTATTCTTATTCACATGACCTAGCCTATAATGCCAAAGGTAGGAATCACTGACATTATCTATCTTAGGGCATTTGTTCGATGTGTACATTACACCAATAGGCTGTGATAATATATATATGCCATATTTTAATTGTCCATGCATAATTGTAGTATCATTCATAATGATATCACAAAAATCATCCTTTATTAAAAACTTGAAATCAAGTTTGGCTAAAAGGCCTACAGAGATGACATTCATAAAAAAGAAAGGATAATAATCATACTCATCTAACATGACACTATTAGACTCAAAAATATGCTGCATAGTTCCTAATGCCAAAATTGGAATAAGGCTTCCATCTCCAATGTTTATGAACCGCTCACCTTCTTTAAATTTTCTACTGATCTGCAGTTCCTACAATGAATTGCAAATATTAATCAGACTTTTGATATCCAATACCCAAGTAGTAGTATTACAAATAGAGAAATTATATGAAGTTATCATATAAGTACCTTGCGAAGCAACTGATTGCTTGTTTCTCTTATTTTTAGGCCTGTTCGGATCAAGGGAAGCTATATAAGATGGATAATTTTTTTTTTCAATGATCTAGCTTCTTACAAAAGAAGCATTCGGCCTAGTTCTTATCGACTTTTGACTTTTTGCTCTACTTTGGCTTAGGATCATCGGCATATTTTTTTTGTACCTTCTTCTTCTTTCCTCTCTTAGAGGATCGATGACTTATAGACGAACCTCCCACTACATGCACCGGCTCCTTCTCAAGCTGATGGTCCTTCTTGAATATTGGCAGCAATCCTAGCAAACCATAGTAGTTTACTGCAGACTTGATCATTCTATAATAACTCAAGAAGGATAGGTAAGATTTCGATAGCGAATTGAGGATAGCATCCTTACCTAATTGTTCATATAAATGAAAAGTCAAATTTACTTAAGCATTCAATCTGCTCGATCATGTATAATATATGATTAGTAACTGATGCCTCCTCTTGCATATGGGCATTGAACACTATGTAGGAGGTTTTATATCTCTCCACATCCTTTGGGGTACTGAAGGACTCATTCAATATTTGAATCATATCCTTTGGTTGTGCATCCTCAAACTTACAACTAAGTTCGTTGTTCATGTCTGCCCTCATAATGCAATGCACCGTCATGCAGTTACTGAGCCACTTCAAGTAAGTGTCTCTCACAGCATGGGGTACATTGGCAACAAATCTTCAGGTGATGGATCCATAATCACATACAGGATCCTCTCGTACTCTAGGATGATTTTCAACTTTTGATATCAGCAATCAAAGTTAGATTCGATAAGCTTATCGCTATCCAACAGCGAATGAAGCGACAGTGTATAGGCCATAGCTGAAAAAAAAAAAAATCTATTAGTATATAAATTATTTTAATTCTAAAGATATAAACTTTAGTATAAAAGTTTTTTTACTATTTTATACAAATTGATAGCCTCCACCTCCAATTTAAGAAATTATATTAATTCTTTAGCGGGTACCAGAATCCACACAGACTGTATTCAAATTCGAGTGTGGCTCGACCAACCCTAGTACATCCATGGCTAGGTTCATAACTAATTATTTCTTTAAACAACTTCTAGTAATTAGGTTTTGCCCCAGACATCTCTTCAGCAGGCATGTGGTGCCTTCACTAAAAATCTTGGCTAGGTCCAACCATTAACATGACTACACCAAGCACTTCTAACATATGAATGTCTAGGCTTGAGTGTGGTTCGACCAACTTGAGCATTGATCTGAAGGGTATAATAAGATGGTCGTATGATAAATGATAATTTTAATACCCAATAGACACCAGGTGTGTGGCACCTCCAATGTCTATTTGGAATATTAGACTCATTATCATGCACCTTAATAAGAGTCTGTGAACAAATTATCTTCATAATTATATCATTTTAAGGATCTAATAATTTAGAAAATTTGATTAGTTAATTTGAGAATAAGAGAAAAAATTGACCTGCAAGTCGTAAATCTTTCCACTGACTTCACCAAGTCATGTAGAAGATTAGAGACAAACTGATCTAAAGATATTTGAATCAGTCATACTTATTTATGTTAATGGCATGGGTCAGCTCAAATCGACTAGTGATCTAATCGAAATATAATCTACCATGTTGGCCAGATAAGTGAAATCAGTGGGAGGGATATGCCATTAACTCGTCGTATACACCATCTAGTGAGTAGCTCCCAATTAATAAGCACTTGATCAAAACTACCAAACTTATCCTAGACACTAACTGGTTAATTAGTTTTGATTTAGTCCACCAAAAGATTTGGGCTCAACCACTGAGCCATGATCATGGTTCATTTATTAAAGTAAAAAATATGGACTTGATCAAGCTTCAACTATTGAGGTTGATCTAGAAAAATTTTGACCTAACCTAATTCAACTCTTGATGAGATTTAACCAATTTCTTAATTTAGTCCATATTTGTTTCTAACCCTAGATCTAACCTAATAGAAGGATCTGATTCATGCTAACCCATTATCCATCGATTTATTTGGTGTCTTAGTAATCTTTAATGCTCAAATCTGGATCGTTAAAACTTAATTCCAAATTAAGTGAGTGAAATATGTATTTCAGTTTGTAGAACTATCTATCAGAATTTTATGTGAAACATAATATGAAGATAAATTTTTATATAAATATTTAATAATTAAACATGCATATGTGTGACCTAAACTTCATACATACATCACATGTATTATGACTACTTTTAGATCACTACCGATTACATCTAATGTAACATACTTTTCAGATTTAAAAATAATTTTTATATCTGAATTTATCTTATTGTAATGAGTCATAAATCACTTTAGATCTAATCTAAATTTATTTATGATCAAAATAATTTATAAAAATCTATTCACTTTTTTTTTCATGAAATGTATCAAAATGACACCCTTACACATCATTAGAGAATCCATCAAATGGGCAAGAGAGGGAGATTAATCCCTTCTATCTCTTATGATCGGATGGTCTAATGATCTCATTAATCCAAATACTGGGCTACTAAGATCTAAAATTTTATTTCAAATAAAATTACATCAACATGTAATTTGATAAAATATTTTATATCCTGAACATGACCTTGATCTCATTAATCATGTTCTTCATCGAATCTAATTAGATTTGATGCATCATATACATTACATCAAATCTAAATATATCTTATACTGATTATAAAATCTTAAATTCAGATCTAAAATCTTATAAAAAATTAATTAGATGCACATATGAACATATAAAGATTAATTTTTTGGGTAGATCTATTTTGACGTTGTGCAGAATTTTGTTAGAAATCAGATCTAAAGATCTATCAAAACACATTCAATTCATATCTGAAATAAGTCTAACTTCATAACCAAAATAACAACATTAAAATTTTATTAAGACTAATTTAAAATATATTTTAAATTAGATTATTATTTCAATAAAATTTAGCAATAAAAAAATTCTGTTATAATAAATTTATAACAACCTTAACCAACTACTGATTAGGTTCTTGTAATCTTATCAAAATTAGATCATAAATTTTATTTAAATAAATTTAAATTAGATTTAATATCTAACATAAAATTTTAATTAAATATAATATATAAATAAATTAAAAAAAATAATTATGCATTATTATTAAAACCTGGCTTAGATACTAGTTGAAGGAAAAGAAAGTCTGTTTCTATCAAAAACATGATGGATAGCTAGGGTTGAATCTAAAAATTTTTTATAACAACTTAATAAAGATTAGATCTTTACCTGATACATAGTAGAATAGGGATCAAATTCAAAAGATTCTAAATCCAAAGCCTCACATAGATCTGAGTCCACAAACTCTCTACTTTACGTGCATGCCAAACTTTGCTGGAAAGCGGAATGAAGCCTCGGATTAAAGTACCTTTGCAAGGCACCAAGGGAGGTTAGAGAGGCTCTTGGTGTGACACCTTACACTAGCAAGAGGGACACCCAAAAGTCCTTGAGCATGGAGAGGAGGGACGCCCAAGGGAAGATCTATGCCAAGGAAGGGTGACGCCCTCTCTTCCTTTACGCTTCCTTTTTCTCTCTTTCTCACCATAGCACATAATCTAATTGTTATGCTTTGATAGTTAGAGGTCCTCCTTATTTATAGATAATCTTTTATGACCCATAAAAGTAGGATTCCTAATTCAAACAGGCTTTGAATTAATCCATTACTTATCAAAGAAGGAGTCCTAAAGGAGAAAGATTGGCTTCTAACTAGGCGCCCTCATGCACCCACGCCTACACCCAAGTGTGGTGGCAACAACCAGCACCCCACCACCTCTTGGTCGGCCACAAGGAGGGAGAGTTCCAGTAAAAGTAGACTCTAAGGATCTAATCTAAATATGAGTCAATTTGAATCCAATTCGAACCTGATTCGAACAAATTTCGAATAAGCTGTCAATCCCAAACTATTTAGGATTTAGGATCAAGTCTAACATAAATTTGTGAATCTAATTAAGTTTAACTAAATCAGATCTAATTTAAAATTAATTAGCACTTAAATTCAATCTCTCATAAACTCCTTTGGATCAAAGATCAAATCTTATTCATCACCGAAATTGAACCTAAATATCATGTCTAATGTTAGCTAAATATAGTCAACTATTTAATCCCGTATGACCCATAATTTATTTCTTAATCCAGTTAATCTACTTGTTCAATCAAGTCATATACTTCTAAATTAAACATATAAATTTAGGTCAATTTTTTACTACATCGCTTGACTTTTGTGTGTGACTTCATAGATTCGAACACTAAAATGGTAGCACAGAAACCGTTTTCTGTACTAATCAAAGTTACCATCTAGCAATGATTTCTGACATTTGGATAAGTCAAATTATCGTAATACAATATTCAAGAATCTATGCATATGGTTACCATATAATTCATCCCTTTAACCCTGAATGCTCTAGAATGGTCTAGGGTTAAACTGTCAATCCTGAAGAATCATCCACATTGTATTCCAACTACTCAAATTCATCACATGAATTATCCTAACCAAAATTTTGCTAATTTAAAATATAGTGATGCATCAGCTTTTATAATTTGAAGGGGTCAATTCTATCATGATCCACATACAGTTTCATAAATACTTAATTGTATCCAATAGTCTTCCATCATTATATTAGAAATACAGATAGTCCGGTATCAAAGTACAGTGAGTTACTTACAAGTTACTATGGTGATCTCAGTTCTGAGGGACACTTATACCCATATGCTTCGTGAGCTGCTCTTGACAGTAGAGTGCTCAATAGACAGTAGAGCTGCTCTATTCAGTGATGATGTACTCTTACATCTCACTTGTATGCCATACTAGTATCTCCATACTCTTTGATTAAGGAGACAATCAATCCATATGGCACACAATGATCTTCACTTGATAAATATCATCATCCTTTAATGACATATCATTTGGTCATGAACATATCTAAGAACTATACAATAAATCTTTCTTTATCGATTACTTTATAGTTCTAAGGACTTCATCACAACACAAAAATTCTAGCAAGAAAGATGTATCTTTATGATGAATGATGCTAGAATAACTTTTATTCAATGATTAATAATTCATATACATATTATAAAATGAGTACAATCGTCCATACGATTGGCTTTAGGATATATTTTCCAACATCTATAGGCATGAGATACTGCGAGATGGAGATGGGATTGGGCCTATTGGGTTTCAGTGGCACAGCACAAGGGTTAGGTGTTTAAAATTTTTATTCAAAACATCCGATACACTGAAAATCCTAATGCCCAAAAATTTTTGACTATATCAATCAAAGTACAACTAAAATAAATTTAGATCAGAAGAATACCTATAGCACTAATCTAATTTCCATAAGGCATCCAAGTGTCCACCCTCCAACGATGATCTACATGAAAATTGAACCAAAGATAGTGCTCCTCCTTCACCTTGCTTCCAGAGTTCTAGCCCCTAGAAGTCGACTAGCCATCAATCGATCAGATCTTCCTTCAGATTTGAGTCTGAAACTCTCAGAACCACCCACTGAATCTGACCACCTTTTTCTAAACCTCTTAAACCCTTAGAGCTATTAGGATTAGACTTATCTTAAAAGAACAAGCCTTTGTCCTAAACCCTAGAGTTGTAAGAGAGGGAGAGAGGGAGTGGATAGGGATGTAAGAATTGAATGATCAATCCATCTGCCATCCACTATTTATAGCACCAAATGAGTCACCAATAGAGAAGGCATGCCTCATCTAGAAAAGTATATCAGGTCCTTGTATCACTTATCTGAGAGTCTTCAAATAGAAGAACTCTTCAGGGTGTAATACATCGATTTCAACCCTCTCACGTGCGCATGCCCAGAAAGAGTTGCATTTGGCATCTCTTCTGACTTCAGATCAGCATGAAATTTTTCCACTTAACACATGATTCAAATAGGAAGGCTATTAGCAAGTGACACCTTATTTGAATAAATGTTTAGACCTAAGAAGGACTCTCCACTGGAGAGATGCGTGAGTGCCTTCTCATTGTCACACACATGCACGCCCAGAAAAGGGTGTGAAAAGCAACCCTCCGACATCTGATAATTTTTTAGATTTCTCATATGTGATCAGCACTTAAATCTAATCCTTATCAAGAAAATTATCAAATAAAATAGGTCACTTAAGACTCCTTAAACAGAAAGAGTCTTCACATCTCTTCACACATCCAGAATTTCTCTCGCGTGTGCAGCAATGTTCCAAGAATTTTTTCACACATAATCTAATGGATTTTTCATACTTTAAATGGTATGCTAGGTGGTTAATGATTTGATCTAGTTTTCATGAAAATTAGAGACCCAAAGCAGAAGGACTCCTAGTCCTTTTGCATGCCAAAACCAAAAAGTGCATGCGCTCTTCTTATTTGCACCAAGAGTCCTTCTCATCTTGGACTCTTGGTTTTTGAGGTTAACCATCAAATATGGTGCCTTTTTTTGGCTACTTTCAGGTGGCTTGACCTGACCCAAATACCCACCAAATTAGGCTGTAAATCAATAAGGCATAAGACCAAATTGATCTCCAAAGGAGCTAGGGATTCCACACGTGTTGGCATGCTTATCGAAACCCTAATTGAATTTAAAATTTCAATCAACCTTTTTCAAAAGGATCCTTGGCCTATTGGTTTTCATATCTAGCTAGTAGTAGGTCTAGGTGCAAGTTGACCTAATTTGATTAGACTTCAATCTAATCGATTTCGGTCCAATCGAGCTAACCCGATTTCAGTAATTAGAACTCTTTCAATTGGCAATCGAATTAAATTCTTTAATTCGATCAAACCAACAAGTCAAGATTGATATCTAGCAACGTATCATGACTTCTCAAAAGATATAAAATTTAATAAAAATATCAAATATACCTTTCAGTGATAAGTTATCATACAATTCAATCCTTCGATCATCTCTGTACCCTGAATATGTTCATAAGTATGAAATTATGTTAAACTCAAACACATATTCATATCAAATCTCAATTAAATAATGATGATTTTGATGAAGAAATATTAGAGAATCTTTCTAATATCCTTCCTACTTTTGGCTAAAAGATTTTTTCTGAGTCATCTAAGAATGAGAATACACAGGATGCAATCTTCTCTTACTAGGAGTGATTGATTCTATATTGATCTACTCACAACCTTTATACACACTCCACTATATCCAAAAATCCCATACATATCTTAATGCCATGCTTGGGTATGAACCAAAATATAGGTTCATGTGCATAAGATTCCATAGTTATCTCAGGTCTAAAGATCACTTGCATAACTTTTACTTAGAGAACCATCTTTGACATGCAAGTAAGACTTCTACAAGATATTCTATTTTATCTAGTCAATTCAGTAGACTCATTTTCTAAATAAGCATCCACATCCTTGTATTAGTGTTCCACATAAGTGGCTAGTGAGATCTGCAACCCTCTCCATCAAGCATAATAGGATGTGCCAGTCTATTGGGAATATTGATCGCCAACTCAATTTTTCTATGATCAAAAATATTTAGGATTAGGATTTTAAGATTTTAGGTCTCACCAGCATGACCCATTCATGTCTCTTAAAATTATTACTCTAACATTTGGGGTTCATCATAATCTCAAACATAATAAGATGTAGCTAATATGATGAATCAATGCCTCATTTTATTATCAAATAATAAATATTATTACATGAGTTGAAAAATTACAAAAAAAAAAATCTATCGCAACACACTTGCGATTGGCTTATAAGGCACTCTTCTTTCAGGGCCCAATAACTATCAGATGAGGATCTGAATGATGGCTTCACTTGTGCTTAATGGTGGGTCTGACTTAACTAAAGAATGAGACCAATAACTATCAGATGAGGTTTCAGGACCTAGAGACCAGATCTACTGTAATTTGCTTGAGAAGCATTGGATAAAAGTTGTCCATTTATTGGTTGATATGTTTACCAATAACTATCAGGTGAGGTAGCATGTCAATCGGTGGAACTGCAGTACCCATTAGAAACCTTAACTCATGAAGAGATTTTCACTTTCCAATCCAAGGAGTGTTGGAATCCAAAGAAATAGTGAGAGCTAAATTTATTTTTAAAATAAATTTTTAAGAACAAACTAAAATCAATTAGAAACTTCTTCTCTCTATAGGAAAATTGTCTGCCTCTAAGTAATTTGCATGCTTTTTTTAGTACAACTATTTGTCAGGTTCCAATTGTATGGATTGACTAAGAAACTTGAAAGGTGTTTTGAGTTTGAGAAGCTAGGTTGTGTTTTAGATCAGAAAATGCCAATAGGGATCTTGAAGAGATCAAAGGATATACCTTTAAAAGGTATGTCAGATCTGCTTGTGATTAAGACTAACCTTAAAGTTTCTTCTACAACCATTTGGGTTATAGACTCTAATTCTAGTATACACCTATGTACATCCATGCAGGATCTTAAGAAATGTGGAAGGTTGAGTCTAGAAGAGATGACCTTATGAGTAGGCAATGAAGCAAAAGTTGCTGCTGTGACTATAGGGATCTATCCTCTTCGACTATCGTCTGATTTTTATCTAAAATTAAGAGACCATTATTGTGTACCTACTTCTAGCAAAATTTGATTTCTATGTCAAGCCTAGCATAGGATGACTATAAAATCAGTTTCAAGAAGGATCATTATACCATTTATTTTGAAAATAAATTGGTTGGATGTGGTCACTTAATAACAGTCTTTATCATTTGCATGTTGATGTAGATGAATCAATTAATCTACCCAAACAAACAGTGAGTGCCATTGGATCTAAAAGATCTAGAGATGAGATTAACCTAAAGTACATGTGGCACCTTAGGCTAGGTCGTATTGGAGAAGAAAGGATAAATAGATTGAAGAAAGATGGTCTTTTCGACTCATTCTTGAATAAGTCATTTTCAGTCTGTGAATTCTGTCTTCAAAAAATAATGATCAAGCTACTCTTTGTAGGATATAGAGAAAGGACCACTGAGGTACTTGCTCTGGCACATACTGATGTGTACGATCATTTAATGTGTCGGTCAAAATAGATTATCTCTACTTCATCATCTTTACTAATAATTTTTCACGGTATGGATATGTGTTTCTTATAAGAAACAAGTCTGAAACCTTTGAAAGGTTCAAAGAATTTAGATCTAAGGTAGAGAAGCAAACTAGGAAATTACTTAATATTCTTCGATCAGATCAAGGAGGAGAATACCTAAGTGGTGAATTTTTGGTTATCTCAAAGATAATTGCATAATCTCTTAATGGACTCTGCCTATAACACCTCAGCTTAATAGGGTTCCAGAATAGAGAAATCAGATCCTATTGGATACGATTCAATCCATGATGAGCTTCACTGATATCCCTCTATTTCTTTAGGGACATGCCTTGTTAACAGTCAATTACTTAATTAATCGAGTTCCCTCTAAGTCTGTTCCTGCCACACTATATGAGATATGGCATGATAAGATGCCAAATTTTGATCACTCAGAATTTAGGGATGTCTTGTCCACATCAAATGACAACAGATGGATAAGTTAGAGACTAGGTCTATGAGAGCCCGTTTCATAAAGTACCTAAAAGAGTCTTTGAAATATTATTTATCTTCCAAAGGATCACAATGTGATTGTGAGCTGACATGCCATATTCTTGAAAAAAAAATTATCTAAGATGGAGGTAGTGGGAGAAAAATTTAGCTCGAAGAGAGTGTCTCTGAAAAGCAGCGAGTCATAGAACCTAAGGATCCCATCCCACCTCATAGATCCACTAAGATCTCACGTCGTCTTGAAAGATATATAGATATGCTTGAAAAGGATGTAGAGAAAATGCTCCTCATGGGTGATGTAGATCATATTGATGATCCTAAAATCTATGATGAGATAATGTCAGACATCGACTTCGAGAAATGGTTGGAAGCGATGAGGTTAGAGATTGACTCAATGCATACCAATCAGGTCTAGACCTCAGTAGATCCACCAGTAGGAATAGTTTCTATTGGGTGTAAATAGATCTTTAAAAAATGAATGGTTTGGATGGAAAGGTGGAGACCTTTAAAGCTAGACTTGTGGCTAAAGGTTATAGTCAGCATGAAGGTATTGACTATCAAAAGACTTTTCATCAGTTGCCATGCTAAAGTCCATTCGAATACTACTTATTGTTGCAGCAGCTCATGACTATGAAATTTAACAGGCGGATGTAAAAACTGCTTTCCTAAATGAATATCTTGAGAAAGATATTCATATGGAGTAGTTGTTGGGTTTCACATCTAGTGATAGAGATTATAAGGTCTGCAAGCTGCAAAGATCCATTTATGGACTAAAGCAAACATCTTGGAGTTGGAATACTCATTTTAATGATGCAATCAAAGTATTTGATTTCATCAAGAACGAGAAGGAACCATGTGTGTTCAAAAAGGTTAGTGAGAGGGCTATCACATTCCTCATATTGCATATGGATGACATCCTCCTAATTGGGAATGACATTTTCATGATGACTTCTATGAAAGTTTGGTTTTCTAAAGAGTTCTTCATGAAAGTGAAGAAAAAATAGGAGTTCAAAGCATGTATTTTAAAATTTTACAGTGAAAAATAAAAGATTAAATACTTTAATCTTCTAAACATATCTTGGATCAGATCTAAACTATCAATTAAGATCTATGATATAAAAAGTTTACATATAAAATTTGATATAAAATAAAAAACTATATCGATCACATCGATACCCTGAATCTGATCTAAACTTTAGATCACATCGATTGAGTTCAGAACTCATCATCTTTTCATAGGATGATGATCTCCACTACTGGTAGGAATGGTATGAAGCTCTCACTGATGTCAAGCAACTGCACAGATCGTTTGGCCTCTACAGATCATCCACTCGAAGCCTTGATTGGATCTTCCTTCGCGGGAGTGCTAGCTCGCATCGAAGGCTCTAGATGGCTGATCCAAGCTCCTTTCTTCGGATCTCCTAGACTCTTTCAAATAAAAAGATAAAGCATTACAAGGAGGTGGTGGTGTGGGAGATTGTACAAGACTCACTCTTGTATTTTTTTTCTCACAAAATATAGAGTTGTGTTGCCCAGCTATGCAACCCAAGAGGGGGGGTGAATTGGGTTTATAAAAATTTTAAAGCAAACTAATGACTTATGAAAGATGTTTGTCGATAGCTAAATGAATGAGGAGAATAACCTTAGTTCAAGATTAATTGCCTAAAGCAAGAATGTAAGAAATAATAAAAAGTAAAAGAGAGGCAATTATGCACACCACAAACACAAGATTTATAGTGGTTCGGTACCAACCTTGCACCTACATCCACTCCCCAAGCTCCTACTTGGGAATTTCAATCCACTATACTTGTATTCAACCCGAATACAAATGTCGGAAACTTCGACACTAGCTATCCCAAGCTAGTCCACTTATTTTCGGGTACAAGCCAACCCAATACACTCTGATTTAGGTTCGGATCAACCTTCCCTTGTTTTGAAACTCCTCCAAAACAAAAACAATCATTCAAAAAGAGTAAAAAATGTATAGCACAAATAAGTACAAGAAAAGCTCCTTTAATGAGCGAATATAACTTTAAATACACTTTACTCAAGTGAAGAAGCCCTTTTTGGATTTCCTCAAAGTTGGATGGGAATTGATTGAGAGCTTGAGGAGTTGGTGAGTTTGATTGTTGGCTTCTTGAAGGTTTAAATGAGCTCTTGATTAGGGCTGAAAAGTAGGCTTGAGAAATCCTCTCTTTTGAATGCTCTTGAATGCTCTCTTGAATGCTCTTCAAATCCTTTCTTTCTCTTCTTAATGTCTTGCTTATCCCTTTCAATCTCTTGCAAATCTTGTTGTTTGTTTCCCACATTTGAATCCTTTTATACCTTTTAGAAATAGAGAAAAAATTCTAGGTAGAAAAAGAGCCGTTAGAGCACATTAAATGAGCATTAAAAGCACCTAAAACGGGTTAAAAACTATCGTTGTGGACAAATCCCGTCGCAGGGGTCGACTCATGAGTGACTCATGCCTCAGGGTCGACTCATGAGTCGACCTCTGTTGCAACAACCAGAAATTGGGTTTCTGGAATTTTTGGCCCAAACTTGCAGAAGTGACTCATGAGTCGACTCATGCCTTGTGGGTCGACTCATGAGTCGACTCACAGGCCGTGCCAAGCCAAAAATCCAGCGTGCCAACAGAAAATTCAGTGTGCCAACTGCTCATTGTACCATGAGCTGACTCATGAGTCGACTCATGGATTTCAAACATGCATAACTTCAAAAATACAAGTCCAAAAATAATGAAATTTTACCAATAGATCATAAATCTTTTGCTCTACCAAATGATACTATTAAATCAGGGTTTTGGTAAAATTATGATTTTGCCCCTGAAGAGCACAAAGATTTTTTCAAATAAAAATATTGGTATCCCTTCAATCTGCTTTGTAATCATCAAAATCAATCTAGGAGCCAATCTCCCCTTTTTGATGATGACAAAAACTTGAACAAAAGCATTTATGTGAATCATGAATTTCAAAAGGATGCATTATAGGTGCATATGCTTGAAAAGAGTATTGATTCTTTTGGCATGTGATACAAATGGTCATATGCATAAATAGTTTGCCCATTTGCTTAAAGATTTGAAAATTTGCTCATTGGATTATGTGAAGTTGGTGTTAGAGAAGAAAATTTGTTTTTGTTATCAGAACAAGCTGTATCTTGAAAATTTGCTCATTCTCATTTGATTTTAGTTTTAGTATCAGAGCAAAAATAATTAGGTGTGCCAATGCATGTCTAAGAGTTAATTTGGAAAGTATATCAGAGCATTTTAAATTTAAGATGTATCAGAGCAAGTAAAAATTTTACAATATATCAGAGCAAGTTAAGAATTTTAAGATGTATCAGAGCAAGTTAAATTTCTTAAGATGTATCAGAGCAAGTAAGGATTTTAAAGCTTATCAGAGCATATTTAAATTTTTAAAGCAATCAGAGCATATTTAAAGAAGCAATTTACTCATTGTATTTTTAAGTTATGTAATAATTTTACTTTTAATATTATTCTTTAAATTCTCCAATTCATTCATTATATTTCTCAAATAATGTATAATTTTGGCTTTTAATTTCTCATAATTTGTAGTTTTGCTTTTGATGGGTTGCTTTTTCTTTAATTTCTCCCCCTTTTTGACATCATCAAACATGGTTAACTCCCCCTCTTTTTGAATACATTTTCTCTTTAATACTTTTAGTGCTAATCATTGATGTTTGCTCCCCCTCAATACAGCAATTATTAACAGCAATCATCAACAAAGAGAAGATATATAACCAAAAGATGATTGAAATCATTACAAAGAGTAGATATATAAGCAAAAGATGATTAAAACCATAATTGTTTCAATACAAATTCCATAACATAAAAGTCAACTAGCTAATGTCATTACATGGCCCCAAAATACAGATCCTAGAAAGAACAAGACACTAACACCTAAGATCTAGTAAAGATCATGACTAGAAGGATCGGAGTCATCAGAGATAGGATGAGGAGCTGATGGATCTCGACCAGAAGAACGTCCTCTACCCGTCTGCCTCTGGCACGAGCAGGTGAGCGAGATGAACTAGGAGGCTGAGAATGCTGCGAGGCCAAGGACTGGACAGAAAGAGTGAGTCTGATGGAATCAAGTACGTTCAGTGCTCTGGAAACAGACTGAAGTAGAGCAGTGAACTGAGTGGATGCATGCTCACTCGAGCCTCGGATCTCTCTCCTCAGTAACTCATATCCACCCTCCAGTGCACCTCTGAGCCTGCCAGCCTCTGCAGTAAGGTCTGTGACCTAATAGTGGACTCCTGTGGCTGAGGATGGGCCAAAGCTAGGACTTACCCTGCAAGTCAAGAACTCTCCCAGTCAGTCTCCAAACGGTGTCCTCAAGCTGCTGAATCCGGATAGACTGATCTATGATCAACTGAAACACAGTGGAGATATGGGGAGTCATGGTCTGATCAGATGAAGTGGCCCCTGGTGTAAATGAAGAAGTGCTCCACTGTCTAGATAGCAAAGAAGCTACACGCTGTGATATCTGCTCGATCTGATCATCAGCCAGTCTGAACTCTGAAAAAGGTGCACTGCTCTCAGGCTGATGTACTGGTGTGGGCCTCCTGGTGAACTCTGAAGGGCCAGCCTCTGGATTTGGAAAAAACTGGATATCTGGTGAAGCTGCCCTGAAGTCATGGATAGGAGATGATGGACCTTCTTCTTCAGCTCTGTCTTCTATTCTGTCCTCAGCTCTCTCCTCAGAACCCTTGATCCAACCACCATCAGTCTTTGTAAAACCCATACGGTGCAGGGTGTGTTGGTTGAAGGTGTCTACATGAGAAAGCTTAGTAGATGCCTCCCCCTCAAAGCAAACTCCAAACCTCCAAAAACTCGAGTAAGGACCATACCAAAAGGCAAATGTGCCTTAGATCTGTTCAATGTCCTCTCATGGCCTCTATCATTAGTGCAGGGAGGTTCAAGGGGGTTTGAGTGATAACATGAAACATAATACAAATGTCTCTGCTGGAAAGTAGATCATGCCTACCACTCCTAGGGAAGAAGAGCTTCGTCACCAACTGATGTAGGATCCTCATCTCAATAGACAAAATCTTTGCTTCCAATTTATTCAAACTCCCTGTGTAGGTTCCCCCTAGAATAACACTTATCCCCTCTTCCTTTACTGGGAGTTCCATATAAGAGTAACCCTCACTGGGCAAATGTAGTATTTCTCCCAAAATACTAGGATCCAAACAAATATCAACAACCTTGACTGTTGAAGTCACTGACCCATTCCCATAATGTAGATTCTGATAGAATTCTCTGACTAGGTCTACAAAAGTGACTTCCTTAAGGGAGCAGTAGAAACCCCATCCCTGGTTCTTAATTTTTGTTCCAAATGTAAAACCCTCTTTTTCAAAGAACCGAAAATCCACATTTTTACCGGTTTCAACTTTCCTATCAGATAGAGGGTTCTTACTGGGGCTTAGGGATGATTGAGAAGGACCTTGAGCTGACACAGAAGCCGGAGTGGGAGCAGTGGAGGACTGAGCAGCTTGCCTTTTTCTTCGGATATTTTCTTCTAGCTCACAGACCGACTTTCTTCTTTGTGGGAGCTTCATCTTCGGAGCCATTCTCACCACAGTAGCAGGCAGAGAGACTTGGAGGATCAAGTGGATGAGTGGAAGAAGGATTACAAAAGAATGGAGAGGGATTTTGGTGGGGAGAAGAGGCGGATTTGAGAAGAACGGTGGAGTGCTAGGGCACGCTCCAACCATTTCAATCAAAGGGAAAAAGCACGAAAATCTCCTTTCCTAGGTGGCGATTTATGGTGGAGAGGAGAAGGGAGAAGAACCTTGAGCTAGATCCTTGGTTTTGGAGAGAATGGGAATGGAGATGTCGGTTTTTGGAGGGAGGAAGATGAAGAGATGAGTCGGCTCACGAACAGGATCCCAAATAAAAGAAGGAGCCCGTGGGAAGTTTGCAGAAATTACAAGTTTGCCACGGGGTCGACTAAAGGGGGTCGACTCATGAAACTCAGAAATTCAGAAAAAATATGAATAAATTTCAGAAAAATTTGAAATTTTGGGAGAAGGAATTTTGCTCAAAGACAAGTTTTGAGAATGATAAACTTGAGCTTTTGGGACCAAGATAGATGATGGAAATTGACCTCAAAGAATTTTTTTGACATCAAATCTTTAGAATTTGAGAAATATTTAGGCATATGGATCAAGAATTCCTAGATTTCTCCTAATTTCACAGAATCTATCCTCACTAAGGGCCTTTGTAAAGATATCAGCTAATTGATTTTTAGTGCAAACATATTCAAGAATTATATTTTTGTTTTGAACATGTTCTCTTATAAAATGATGTCTTATTTCAATATGTTTAGATCTTGAGTGTTGAATTGGATTTTTAGATAGATTTATGGTACTTGTGTTGTCACATCTTATTGGTGTTTCATTAAGTTTGATTTCAAAGTCTTCGAGTTGTTGCTTAATCCACAAGATTTGAGCACAACAATTTTCGGCTGCAATGTATTCGGCCTCAGCCATAGACAGTGCTATCGAATTTTGTTTCTTTCTAAACCATGAGATTAGGTTAACTTTAAGAAATTGGCAAGTTCCACTTGTGCTTTTTCTATCTAATTTATATCCGGCAAAATCAGCATCTGAATATCCTAATAAATCAATTTGTGAGTCCTTAGAGTACCATAACCCTAGAGATTGAGTACCATTCAAGTATCTAAGGATTCTTTTAACAGCATTCAAATGAGATTCTTTAGGATTAGATTGATATCTAGCACATAAGCAAACACTAAATATGATATCAGGCCTACTTGCAGTTAAATATAATAATGAGCCAATCATACCTCTATAGTATTTTAAGTCTACACATTTACCTTCATTATCCTTGTCAAGCTTACATGAGGGGCTCATGGGTGTGCCAATTGGTTTGGAGTTCTCCATTCCAAATCTTTTGAGTAGTTCCTTGGTGTACTTGCTTTAGGTGATGGAGATTCTCTCTTTTGTTTGTTTGATTTGGAGTCCGAGGAAGAAGGTAAGTTCTCCCATCATGCTCATCTCGAACTCCCCTTGCATGAGCTTAGCAAAGTCTTGACAGAGAGATTCATTAGTAGACCCAAAAATTATGTCATCAACATAAATTTGTATTACTAACATATCATTTTGATTTCTTTTAATAAAGAGAGTTGTATCTACATTACCTCTTGAAAAACCATTATTTAGTAAGAATTTGCTTAGCCTATCATACCAAGCTCTAGGTGCTTGTTTTAATCCATATAAAGCTTTATTTAATTTAAAGACATGATTAGGAAAAGCATGATTTTCAAATCCAGGGGGTTGTTCTACATATACTTCTTCAGCAATATATCCATTTAAAAATACACTTTTAACATCCATTTGAAATAATTTGAATTTCATAAAGCAAGCATATGCAAGTAGAAGTCTAATGGCTTCTAATCTAGCAACAGGTGCAAAGGTTTCATCAAAATCAATTCCTTCTTCTTGATTATATCCTTTAGCAACCAGTCTTGCTTTATTTCTAATTACATTACCATGCTCATCTAATTTGTTCCTAAAGACCCATTTTGTGCCAATTATTGAATAATTTTTAGGTCTTGATACTAAAGTCCAAACATTATTTCTTTCAAATTGATTAAGTTCCTCTTGATTGCATTAATCCAATTATGATCATTTTCAGCTTCTTCAATAGTTTTAGGTTCAAGATGAGATACAAAAGCACAATGATTAAATACATCTCTAAGTGAAGAATGAGTTTTTACCCCATGCATAGGATCACCAATAATTAACTCCTTAGGGTGGTTGTGAACATACCTCCATTCCTTGGGTAGGTCATTTGTACCTTGAGGTTGTTCTTGAATTTCTTCACTTCTCTCATCTTGTTTGTCTTCTTGTTCCTCGTTCTCTGGAGTTGCTGAATCTTTCAGAGTGATCTCCTTCATACCTTCTATTAGAGGATCTGCATCATCAACACCCTCATTCTTCCTTGAAGGAAGATCGTTAGATTCATCAAAAACAACATGTATGGACTCCTCAACTACTAAAGTTCTTTTGTTAAAAACTCTAAAAGCTTTACTAGTGGAGGAGTAACCTAGAAAGATTGCTTCATCTGATTTTGCATCAAATTTACCAAGTCTTTCTTTACCATTATTTAATACAAAACATCGGCAACCAAAAACATGAAAATATGCAATATTTGGTTTTCTTCCTTTCCAAAGTTCATAGGGGTTTTCTTTAAAATTTGTCTAATCAAAGCACAATTTAAAATGTAACATACTGTGTTAATTGCTTCCGCCAAAAATATCTTGGAAGGTTGTTTCACAAAGCATGGTACGCCCATTTCTTCTAAGGTTCTGTTTTTCCTTTCAACTACCCCATTTTGTTGGGGTGTCCTAGGAGCAGAGAAGTTATGGCCAATTCCATTTTCATCACAAAATTTTCAAAGTCTTGATTTTCAAATTCAGTTCCATGATCACTTCTAATATTTTGAATTGAAAATTCTTTTTCATTGGTGACTTTTCGGTAAAATTTAGTGAAAATATGAAAAGTTTCATCTTTGTGTGCCAAAAAGAAAACCCAAATAAAATGAGAGTAATCATCTATAATTACAAAACCATATCATTTTCCTCCTAGACTAGTTGTTCTAGTTGGTCCAAATAAGTCCATATGCAAAAGCTCTAAAGGTCTAGAAGTTGAAACAATATTTTTGGATTTAAATGAAACTCTAGTTTGTTTACCTAGTTGGCATGCATCACAAATTCTATCTTTTTCAAAATTCAGTTTAGGCAAGCCAAGAACTAATTCTTTCTTAATTAATTTTGAAAGAGAATGCATGCTAATGTGTGCAAGTCTACGATGCCAAAGCCAACTAGTCTCATTAACTTTAGCATTCAAGGATACTAGGCATTGCATGTCTATTTTGGCTAAATCATTTAAATCTACCATATAAACATTGCCATGTCTATGTCCTATAAATTTAATGCCATCGTTAATAGGACTAGTCACAATGCAAACAGATGATTCAAAAACAACTTTATACCCTTTATCACAAAATTGACTGATGCTAAGTAAGTTATGCTTTAAACCTTTAACTAACAAAATATTTTCAATGTATTTGGAGGGAGTGATACCAATGTTACCTATCCCGATGATCTTTCCTTTGCCATTATCTCCAAAGGTGACCATCCCTCCATCCTTAGCATCAAGCGTGATGAATTGTGATTCATCACCAGTCATGTGTCTCGAGCATCCACTGTCAAGATACCATTTCCTGTTTCCTCCTTGGGATGCTAGACACACCTGCAAGCAAAAGTCAAGTTTTTGTTTTAGGTACCCAAGCTTTCTTGGGTCCTTTTTGGTTAGTCAAAATGGTTCCTTTTGGAACCCATATTTTTTTATAGTTGTGTTTGCAGATTTGTTAAAGAGGCAAGTGTATGATTTATGTCCTACTCTACCACATTTGAAACAAGTAATATTGGTAGACTTGTTACTTGAATAGTTTACATAAATATTTTTCAGAAATTTTTGTTTCTTCAAGGGTGTTGGGTATAAAATACCCCCAGCCGAAGTCCTTCACAGAATCAACGGCTTCGCCCACAAGGCCAACCTCAAAAGAGATCTCCGCCCGGGCTCCCATGGGAGCCAGACTTCATCCTCGACGACCAACAACTTCAGCTACAAGATAGCTCCACCCGGACTCCTATGGGAGCCGGACTCCCCTCCAACATCAACTACAGCACGGCTCCGCTCGGACTCCTACGGGAGCCGGACTCCGCTCCGACATCAGCTGCAGCACAGCTCCGCCCAGACTCCTACGGGAGCCGGACTCCGCCTCTAGCGTCAACTGCAGCACGGCTCCGCCCGGACTCCTACGGGAGCCGGACTCCGCCTCCGACATCAGCTGCAGCACAGCTCCGCCCGGACTCCTACGGGAGCCAGGCTCCGCTCTCAGTATCAACTCTGATAAGCTCCGCCCGGACTCCTACGGGAGCCGGACTCCGCCTCCAGCGTCAACTGCAGCACGGCTCCGCCCGGACTCCTACGGGAGCCGGACTCCGCCTCCGACATCAGCTGCAGCACAGCTCCGCCCGGACTCCTACGGGAGCAGGCTCCACTCTCAGTATCCACTGCAGGTAAGCTCCGTCCGGACTCCTACGGGAGCCGACTCCACCCAAGACCCCAACCGAAAGGAGGACCCCTCCCGGACTTCTACAGAGGCCGGACTCCGACCAACAGATCTGCGCCCCCTGGCAGATCACAATAACAACCATGATTCTGTTCCACTTCCTGTAGCGATTCTGTGCGGCTCCATCACCCCCTGCGGCGGGCCCATTACTCTCTGACAGGCTGTGTCAACGGTCACGATTCTGCTCCACTCCCTGCGGTAGGTGCTGCATGACTCCACTATCGCTGACAACTAGCGACAACGAACGCCGCTCCACTACCTGCAACAGGCCCCACGTGGGGGCTATGACAATAGCCACGGGTCTACTCCACTACCCTTCGCAATAAATTCTCCTGACCATGGGCGGCCCACTACCAGACGGTTACAAATGTCGCCATCAATCCGTTGCCTCCTCCGCCTATAAAAGGGGGACCCAGATACGTTATTCTCTAAGCTCATTTCTTATCTCAAAACTCTGCTAAATTCTCCGTTCGAGCACTCCATTCTTGTTGAGGCAGAGAACTGACTTGAGCGTCGGAGGGTCTTGCCGGAGCAACCCCACCTCCGGTTTAGACTTCCTTTGCAGGTCCCGACGGTGACCGCGGCTTCCCCGACTCCAGCTTCTCCGGCGCAGGTAGATTTTTGCACCAATAGGATTGGTGCTAGAGGAAGGGTTGTGTCTTCACAGTACCCTTGTTCTTAAAGGAGCACTCAATGGATCCACTTTCGGCCATCTTTTTCCGCGCCCAATCCTCCTTCCCTCATCTAATGCCCTCTCACGAGGTCTCTGCACAACTACCTCCGGCTATGGTCGCGATAAAGGAGGGTGGCCGGATGACGATCTCCGTCGGATTCCGTCAACGTCATCTTGGGGGAATCCCGGTGGAAGGCAATCAGCACACCAGCTGCATCCCTCAAGCGGCAAAAAGTTGAAGAACCCATAACCTTCACTGAAGAAGATGCCCAGGGAGTCCAATTCCCTCATAAAACGCGATCGTAGTTTCTTTGAACATAGCAAATTACGACGTCCGTCGCATTCTCGTCGACAACGGGAGTTCGGCCGACATCTTGTTTTACAATGCCTTTTCAAGAATGGCCACTCTTGGCGGTCATCTAAGACCGATTTGCTCCCCCTTAATAGGGTTTAC